>NC_072777.1:8648201-8817216 GCF_022539595.1 Amphiprion ocellaris
AAAAAGTCTATGGGGCCCAAAACCTAAACCCGTCAGGAAGTTCGCCATCCTGGATTAATTGCGAGATTTTTGATCATTTTGGTCATTTTCAGTGGTTAACAACTCATAGGAGACAACTCCAAAAGATATCAAATTTGGACGGTCCATGTAACAGGTGGTAATGATCACAACTCATCAAAATCATCTGCGTCAGTCAAAGGCTGTGGCCATGGCGACACCATGAACTTTGATGTTTCGCCATGAAATATCAACTACTGACTAACTACCCTGTGCTTTCTCCAGTCTGGCTCAAACTTTACATGTTTAATCACAGTCCTGCCCTGATGACATCCATATACCACAATACATTCACAGCATGTGCCATAGCGCTCCCCACAGTATTTTTAACAAATAGTCACTGCATCAAATTCCACCCACATCTACAAAATCTGGCATGCATATGTAGCACATCAAGACAAACGAAAAAGTCTCTTTGACTCATCCCCTAAACCCAACAGGAAGTCCGCTATTTTGAACCAAGTGTGAGATTTAGTGTGTATTTGGTCACTTTCAGTGGTTAATTCTTCATATGGAGACCTGAAGGTTGGACAGTAAATACAGTCACCTCTGTCTGACAGACTGAGTGCTGTCACTTTAACAGGCTGATGCAATGTTACATGTCACCTGTCTGAAAAGGGCGTAACTCTCCCGTCTTGTTAGACCTCACCACTCCCACCGCTAGAGTCACCTGACCTCCCCACTCACCTGCATCCTTCTCCCCCAATCAGTTCCAGTCTATTCCCAGGCTTCTGTTTGGCTTCACATGTAAACCTGAACTCTGCTCCCTCCTGTTTCATTTGCCTGCCTGGTTTTCCAACCTTTTTAACCATTTTTAATTTGAGTAAAGTTTGTTGTTTTTGGTCCAAGTTTAGAAACATGATAGATTTTAGTGAACAAGCGAAGGACAGCTAACTTAGCTAATGCTATGTGAGCAGGATGGGCAAGGAGCGACTCAGAGTTTGAAAATGATAACTGGATTTACTGAGGAGACCCCATCTATTGTATCACTGAGCCTTTATAATGAACCTCGCCATAGACCAGAATAACACCTGTAACCATGGTAACTGAATGCCAAAGATGGAGACACCATTGGCAACACCAATAGCTGGTTCTAACTATCCTGTATTAATATTACGGACATCATCAAAGTCATTGTGACTTGTGAGTTTAAGGTATTTGTTATTCAGTTTTAATGAGTCAAAGTAAAAGTTAGTTATTTAAAACATCATTGCACTATTACACTTTTTTAAATACTTGTTTCTATTTACTTGTATATATATATATATTTAACACTTGTTTTATACAGTTTGTTGTTGTTATACTATGTTGTTTTTGGGTTTTGTTTTTTTTGGAAGTGCCAACAAAGTTTCGTTGCAGAAATGCAATGACAATAAATATCCTTGACTCCTTGAATCCTTGAATCCGTTATGACTAGTCTGAAGTAACATCGACTGTTATGGTGGCTACGTTTAGTAGAAAAGGCAGTGAAATAAGAGGAGTTTGTGGAGAATGAGATCTTTGTTCGTCTGTGTCTCGTGGTGGAAATTAACTCCAAGGCGGCTCTGACAAGGTGCTAAAATGACTTGTCATACGTGGTTAAGGTCACAGTACCTGTGAAGATATAAACAGCTGCCGACTTGCCGTAGCTTTTCATATCATTACAGATATCTGCAGTGTCATTCAGCCTAGTCAAAGCTCTAATTAAAATAGCTGTAATTACATTTTGGCAAGGCAGTATTCCAGTTTGAGATATTAACACCATCCGGACTTGTTTAAACTTAGTTTAAGATTTCTAGAAATGACAGTGGAGATATTTTGAATTGAGAGGAATTAATTGTGACTTATCAGAAATAAACTGCAATACAAGTAGTCATAATTCAGCTGTAGATATCTGCATCTGAATTGTAAATATCTGTAATGAGAAACTACATAGACTTGAATGGTAAAACTGATGTGATTTGTTCTGGAAAAATGATGCTGTGGATATCTGGAGTTTTCTATTGACTAGGAAGAATAAAATCAAGGGCATCTGCAATACACATCTAGCTAATCTAGCTAATATTACAACAACTTGCCTAGGGAGCTGAAGACTTTCTTACACAAACGACCACATTTTGACTTAAACTAAAGACGTAAAAGTGTTGTATTGTTGTCTGCAATTGTACAATGACAACAAGAAAAGCACTGAGACAGTGCAGTACTCTGCCAAGCTCAGGTGTTGTATGATTTCCGACGCATAAGTCCCAATGAATCCACAGCGGTGGATTTGTAGTAGGATCACAATCATGTGATCGTCAGGCAGCTGACGTAGTGTTCACTTGTTGTCATAGACTGACGCTGTGCCGCTATCTCGCAATGATACAGAAATCTTTAACAATCCATGGATCTGGACTATAAGCCGCATCACTGCCAAAATCTGATCAGTTGGGCCTTGTGTCATTTCTGTCCTTCCCAGAAAATTTCATTGAAATCTGTTAGTCCACTTTTGAGTAAACAGACTAACAGACAAACATACGCCAATCGCCACATAACTCCGCCGCGTTTCTTGGCAGAGTAATAAAGGTCTTGAATTGAAAAAAAAAAAGAGATCTAAGCACCACAAGCAAACCATTTAATCTGTTTTTAAGCAGCCATCTCGAGCTAATTTACTTCCCAAACTGTTTACATGTTGCTTCAGTCTGAATGGGAACTGCGGTCTCTGCTGTCAACAGTTCTGCACGCCCTCCATCAACCCCGACCTCCTCCTGCTGAAATGTGGAGATTCATTCAGTCAACAAATTGTATCAGAAGCTAAATTTCTCAGACACAGTTTCTTAAATAAATAAGTCTGATCATACAAGCTGGAGCACAGTTTGGTTTCACAGTTTTATGTACTTTTTTTTTTCTTTAAATTTGAGATTAAATCCAAAACCTGCAGGAAAGCTATATTTTCCACGTCGGCCACACAAATCTGGATTTCAGCGTTGAGAAATCACAACATGATGCTTTGAGATTAATGACAGAGAGGAAGCCTTCAGGGACCATTATCTCCCTCCCTCACCCCCCTCTCCCTTTCTCTCTCTCTCTCTCTCTCCCCGGACCCTCGCCATCTGCCACAGCTGTCGCTCGCCCCAACCGCCACTCTAATTGACAATGAACCCAAAGGCGCGGTGATAATTACAGCCGGCCGCTTGGCAACTTCTCCGGGGTTTCAATTCCTCCTTTTCAGGATTCATCAGGCCCCATCTGCCGGGTCCCGAGTCTGGCATCTGCCTCCCCCGGCCCTCCCTCCTCCTCCCCTCCTCCCTCCCCTCCCTCGGCCTGCTGGGGGTTTTGTGTTGGTGCTTATTAGCGAGCCGGCCTGTAACCCTCAGAGGTGACGCAGCCTCAAGCAGAAAGGCTCACTCTGTTTGTTCAGCCAGAGAAAGTCGCCGATAAAGAAAAGACTCCTTGTGGTTTTCTCATTTTCTTTCTCCGCCTTCTTTTCTCCTTCTGCCTCTTTCGCTCCGTCCTTCCTTCTTTTCATGTTTTCTCTCCTTTAAGGAACCAAAATCTGAACAGCTTCATTAGCGCAGAGTGTCGCCAACAAAGAGCTCTCAGAAATGAGTAAAAAAATCCATTTAAGCTGCGAAAACATCTGTCGTCCCATTTTAATCTGAGCTGCTGCTAAACTCTTAAAGAAGGTGAAGTCAGTGGGAAGGAAATGGCTGCACGATCACAGTCAGGAATTTTCCAGTTTCAGACTGCAGAAAACTCTTGAAACTGTTGATTTTCTAATGGAAACAAGAAATAATATGTGTCCCTTTGTTGAATTATTGAAGGAAAGTTATGACACGTCTTCATTATTGTTATTTCCTTGAAAAAACACAATTTTAAAACAAATAAATCAATAACAGCATCACACATCTTTCATACTGAAGAGAAAAGTGGACAAGAAAAATCATTAAAACCTGTATCGCGTTGCTCTGATTTATCTCATCACAGGCGTCCATTGAGTTTCGATGTGAGGGGGATTGTGTCTGCCTACATTTTTCATTTTGGATGGTTGTATAAAAAGTTCAATCTATTTTTTACAGTTTTAATCAACATCAATAATCAAATGTAGACATGAAAATGTTCCTTTCTCTGTGTTTATGTTGGTGTCCAACTAGGTTCCTGGTTCGCACAGACACCCCACTTTATTCAAGCTGTTTGGTTATTTCCAGTTGCAGGAACCATGGCAACCATTGTAGAGATGTTGACGTAAACAGAAATCAAATACAAACCGGTGCGTGGAGATGAATATGTCAGTGATTAGGTCAGACAGCGAGTATCTTTAATGCTGTTTGCTAAATGTCTGTTCCAGGTGGCTAATTCTGTGTCAAATGATTCATGTATGAATCAGGCGTCTTGGTTTGCTGCAGGGAGCTCATACTTCTAGCACAGATCTATGCAGATTTTTCCTCCTTTCCCTGAATCACTACAATAGTGATGGAGAGTGCAAAGTTAGCCTCATCCATAGAGACACAACAGACACACTAATGGGAAACACAGCAGGAAATGAGGTAAAATTAACCTTTGAGTTCATCTAAATGATCAGACATCTATTGAAGAAACTGTTATACAAATGTAGCTTCTGGTGCAACTTGTTAATCTCTGGCTCTTTGGATGCAACATTTTCTTTTATTGAATGAATCTCCACATTTCTGCAGGAGGAGCTCGGGGTTGATGGAAGGTGAACTGAGTCCTGGACTGTTGACAGTAGAGACAGCAATTCACATTCAGATTCCAAAACAGTTTAGTTCAGGTTAAGAAAAGCTGGTGGTTTTCTGTATTCGGTTTTGTTTCTGTATTGGCAGTGCTTTTTTATGGTTGTTCTGCCCTTAGGGTTGCCATAACAGCCCATTTCACAAATCACAAATTTGCCTCAACCCATGCAGAGTCTAGATGGACCTGTAACAGATGCAGATAAAGGTATAAAACAGAAAGTAATGTTTCCTTATCTCAGTAGAAAAGCTCATTTAGCTACATCGGGTTTCCTTTAAACAGAACAGATAAACTGTTGTCATATTTCTGTCTTTGCTGCTACTCTGAACACAGGAAGTTGACAGTGACAGTTTGAAACCTCTAGGTCATCCATGAATACTGGCCTCAGGATTAAACCAGTAAACATTTCAGGAGCTTTCACACAAGTTTTAAGCATCCTTTTCTGACAGAGAATCTCTATAAATCAGCCCCACCTCCTCCTCCTCCTGTTTCAGCCTGAACTAAAGCAGCAGAAGAAGAAAAGCGTGTCGTGTGTCGCGGCGTGTCGGGGGGTTTGTTTCTGAGGAGGGAGGCTGCTTTGTTTCCTAAAGCCTTCTTTCTTCTCTGTTCAGGCTGCTGAGTTTTTGTATGTTTGAAGCTGCCTGCTGTTTGTGAACGCAGCTCGAGGCTGCTGCAGCACAAAAACCTGCTCCGTCTGGACCGAAGTGCATCAAACCCAACAGCAGCTTCACTGTGTGCTTTTCTCTTTGATGAACAAGGTCGGATAATTTCCTCATTTCTGAAGCAAATCAGGTTCCATAACTTGGTGGATGAAATGAGTTTATAATGAAACCAAACCACTATTGACTCAGTGTGTTTGATGTTGGATGTGTCTGATGAACAGCTGCTCGTCTATAAACAGAATCTGACTACACTTTGTGTATCAGAACAGCTGGGACTCATTTCATTTATGCATCTTGGTTCATGTTTTCAAAGTATAAAACTATGAAGAGACTAAAATGACAAAAACATCTGTTAAGATCAATATTTTATATAGTTCAAGGTTGTAAAAAACATTGTTTCACTCTTTCAATAAATCCAATTAAAGGTCAGAAATATCATTCAGCCTGTTCAGAGCTGTTTCTTTTCCTTGGGTGTCATTCTTTATATGTGAAACATTTTGGGTAATGTTGTGATAAAGCTGTAGAAATAAAATGAACTGACTGAAAGTCATGCAGCATGTGCCTCTGAAAGCATTACATGTGACATAAATGTGATATAAATAGAGCTTTATATACACTACCATTCAAAAGTTTGGGGTCACCCAGACAATTTCATGTTTTCCATGAAAACTCACACTTTTATTCATGTGCTAACATAAGTGCACAAGGGTTTTCTAATCATCAATTAGCCTTTCAACACAATTAGCTAACACAATGTAGCATTAGAACACAGGAGTGATGGTTGCTGGAAATGTTCCTCTGTACCCCTATGGAGATATTCCATTAAGAATCAGCCGTTTGCAGCCATTTACCACATTAACAACGTCTACACTGTATTTCTGATTCATTTAATGTTATCTTCATTGAAAAAAAAAGTTTTTCTCTCAAAAATAAGGACATTTCTACGTGACCCCAAACTTTTGAACATTAGTGTATATAAGACATTGTCACTGACGTGTTAAGTGGTTATCTACGATATTTGCATGGTAGATCTTTTATTACATGAAATATAAAACATTAAAGAACTGATCAACAGCCACAGGAAGTTTAGCCTCGGTAGGCAATAGGTAGGCCTTCTAACCTGATTGACATTGTCTCAGCCGAAAGTTGGAGTTTATCTCCTTGTATGTCATGAAGTGTAAAAGCTGCATTGGGCTGGTCATCAAAGGGCAACAGAAAAGTTACAGCCGACTGTACAGCTTTGTCTAGAGTGTATTTCTGATTAATTCAATGTTATCTTCATTGAAAAAAAAGCAGCTTTTCTTTCAAAAATAAGCACATTTCTACGTGACCCCAAACTTTTGAATGGTCATGCCTGTCTATGAATCAAATGTGCCAATAAACATTGTGATGGCACTGATTGTGTTTCTGTCAGTGTGTTGGTGATTACATGGACTCCAGTGGAAGGAATTTTAATTCTTTTCTTTACACACATAGGAACAAGCTTCACATATAATCTGCTCGTACTCACACCACAAGACTTGAAACTAATTTAGTATCACACACTACAGGATGCTGTTAAAAATTACCTGCCAGAGGGAGCACAGCACCGCCTCGCTTGATCTCCTGGGGAAACAGATGTAAACAGAATGGAGACTGTAGTACAACAACTTGCTGCAATAATGCTTTGCAGTGAGAAAAACAAAAGGTAAAGGAGAAAATGGTTGGAAAGATGTGATCAACACAGGTTGTCCATTCTTCAGCAATCACTGGAATTGAAATTTCAGCTTTAATATTCTAACAGTAGCCTCCTGAGTTGGAACAGCGTCTGCTCCTCCAGTCGCCAGTGTGATAGTCGGAACCATCCCATTTCAACTCATAAACATCATACCTGTTTGATATTATTGGAGTGGCCCTAATGACTGCCAGCAGTTTAGGAGGTTTCAGACTCAATCCATAAACTCCTTCTGTTACCAAATAATTTAGGCCGAACATCATCTCAGACTAAGATGGCAAACCAGATTTCTCGTCTAATTGTTGGAAGGGGAAAACATCTGTAGTGTGAACACAGCAGAAGTCAGCTCGGTAAAGAACAAGCTAGAAACTTTGTTTTTTTTTTTGCCAAAGCACCAAATGTTTATCCAAGTGAGCAATCACCATCTCTTTCCCCTGCAGGAACTTGAACTTTCCGTCTTTCTATTTCCAAAACGACTTTTTTGGGGCAGTGTTAAAGAGGAGAACACTGCTGCATGAAAAATGCATCAAGAAAGTAGAAAAATACACTTTCTGTCCCCTCTAAGTATAATTCATCAGCACTGAGACTGGCACACAAGTTTTTCCAGTCTACTCAGAAGCACCTACCTTGAAGTTGGTATTTTTTTTCTTCCCTGAAAATAGCAATGAAAGAGGTTCTACAGGGAGCAGTTCCTGCTTTCTCAATGGTTTGAGCTACCCTGAAACTGCCCCAAGTTCCTGTCGAGGCCTTTTGAGTCTAGCATGAGTTCAAGCTACATATCAGTTACTTTCCCCATAGATTGATTGTGTTGTTAGTTTAGTGCAGAGGGCGTTGCAGGAGATAGAACTTCAGTTACCATCGCTTACGCTGTGTAAATGACGTCACCTCTAGGGAGCCGTCATGTGATTCCTCTTTATTCATATTTTGTGGTTGTTTTATATGTGAATTTTTAATCTTTTTTTAATGCAAGCTGTCTGTCTTCAGTAAAATACCACCTTGACTCCGATTCGTTCATTTGTAACTATGAATTATAAATGATGAATGTTAAAGTTAAAACACCCACTTAGCTTTGGCAGGAACGTCATCCACCTGTCTGCACTGCACATGAAGTGTTTCTTCCTCTATTTAGTGCTTTTTTAAAATTAAATTATTTTAAATAAACAGAAAACCTTCATCAAGCTCATATGAATCCATTAGAGGTCAACTGTAAGACGGCAGCCAACAACTATCTTCATCATCACAAGTCAAAAAATGTTGAGCTCTATGTTGTAAAAAATTCAGAAAATATGTATTTTCTGCATTTTTCCTCTAAAAAATCCTAAACAAACATCACTTATTGCCCCATATTACCAACTACTCCAAATACATTGATGACCCAGGAAAGACTGAAGATAAACCAACATATGAGAAGATAACCAAAGCCACATCTGGAATTAAACTGAGACAGTATCGCAGCTAATCTGGATATCCTGATCCTGGGATCCTGGATTAAATCAGGATTAGATTTAGAAGTAAAGATGGATAGACTGGCTAATATCCTGCCAGGTTTAATACCAGGAGAGACCAGATATTAAAGCAGGACAAGAGAAAAACAGACTCAGTAAACTAGTTCATCTGTCAGTTTTTTCACCTGCACACAGCCAAGCAATCACAGAGACATGATTTTTCTCAAAGTTATCACCGCTTTGCTCATTTTAATTTTATTTCTGTGCTGGAGCAGAAAAACTGTCCGACTGAATCAGAGAAACCAAAGAGTTCAGCTGTTATTTGGGCTTTTCCAGCAGCTGTTGTTGTGTTTTAACCTGCACTCCACACCAGACTCCTGCTCTCCCCCATGACCTCCCCTAATCCTGGAGGAGGAGGAAGAGGAGGAGGAAGAGGAGGAGGAGGAGGAGGAGGAGGAGGAGGAGGAGGACAGCCTCTCTGGCCTAAATCCACCCTTCCCCCTCCTCTACCAAAATGGAGAATCCCACAGAGGGGGTGGGGGTGGTTTGACAGCTTGGTCTCTGTTTGCGTCTAAAGAAAAACCAGCTGCTCTGCTCTCAGACTGAACACAGACCAGCTTCAGCTTCAGGCCGTACTCTTAATGACATTTAAATCACTGCAGGAACGCTTCTGTGAATCTGGCCTGGTGGAGGCGCTACAGCTGAGGTCAGGGGTCAGTAGCATCAGCCACAAACATCCCTTTCAGCCTGCGATTCTCCAGAGTTAATCCTGGTTTGTCTCAGTTTACCCCTGTGTACCAAAGTAATCCTGGTCTATCTGAGATTATCTTTGGTCGTCAGGTTAATTCCTGACTCGTAATGGCTGGTATGCCCCTTGTTTGTCCTGTTTTAACTCCCGGGTTTTCCCAAATGAATCCCTGGATCTTATATCGGGTTTCTCCTTTGGTAATCCTTGTCTCAGGTTAATCATTGCTCTCTTCCAAGTCTGTTTGCAATTCATCCCCAGTTTTATCCAGTATAGTGATTGGATTGCCACACGATAATGACAAGTTATCCTGCTCTGGGTTAATTCCTGCTTTAATCCCTGTTCTGTCCTTGTTCAGATTATTCTTCTTTCTATTCCAGGTTAATCCCTGTCTGTCTCGGGTTTACCCCAAATCTGTTGCAGCTTCACCTCTGCTCGATCTAAGGTTGATCAATAATCTTTCCTGGTTCAGTTTCTAGATTTACCCCAGTCTAATCTTTGGTATATTTGCTGTTAATCCATGCTCTGTTCCAGGTTTAATCTCTAGACTGTTTTAGGTTGATCCCTGATCTGTAATGGTTTAGTGCTTAGTCATTCAAACTTTAACCTGCTTAGTTTAGATAAACTTGAGTTAATCTCTGCTGCTTTCCTGACTTTCCCTGGTCTGCCTCAGGTTGAATCCGAGATTATCTCAGTTTAAACCCGTGCACCACCTTCACCGTCGTTCCAGGTTAAACTAATTTATCCTGCTTTAACCCCAGGTTATCCTGGAGAAAACCTCTGCTCAGGTTAATTCCTGGCTGGCCTACAGTCAGTCCTAGGTTAACCTTTGGTCTGTTCTGCTTTAATATCTGGTTTCCTCATTGTCAATCCCTGGTTTATCTCCAGGTAATCTTAAATTGGTCTCAGTTCATCCTAAATCTGTCTTCAGTTAATCCTAAACCTGTCTTCAGTTTAATTTAAATCTGTCT
Organism: Amphiprion ocellaris; assembly: GCF_022539595.1. NCBI lineage: Eukaryota > Metazoa > Chordata > Actinopteri > Pomacentridae > Amphiprion > Amphiprion ocellaris. The sequence goes on from NC_072777.1 coordinate 8,658,503, forward strand.
CCAGTTGATCCTAAATCTGTCTTCAGTTAATCCTAAATCTGTCTCCAGTTTATTTTAAATCTGTCTCCAGTTGATCCTAAATCTGTCTTCAGTTAATCATAAACCTGTATCCAGTTATTTCCTGGTCTGTTTCCAGTAAATCCTAAATCTGTCTAAAATCAATCCTAAATCTGTGTCCAGTTCATAGCTACTCTGTCTCCAATTGATCCCAAATTGGTCTTAAATAATCTTAAATATGATGTCAGATAATCCTACATCTGTTTTCTGTTAATCCCTGATCTGTCTCTAGTTAGTTCCATATCTGTCTCCAGTTGCTCCTAAATTTGTGCCAGGTAATCTTAAATCTGTTGTCAGATAAACCCTGATCTATCCAGAGTTAAGCCCATACTGTCTCCAGTTAATCCTAAATCTGTCTCCAGTTTATATTAAATCTGTCTCTAGCTGATCCTAAATCTGTCTTCAGATAATTGTAAATCTGTCTCCAGTTAACAAATTGGTCACCAGTTAATCCTTAGTCTGTCTTCAGTTAATCCTAAACTTCTCACTTAAACCATGATCTTTCCCATGTCAATATGTTGTTAATCGTCAGTCTTTCTGGATTAATCCAAAACAAAGGAACCGAAGATGAGAACCTGTTTTGTGAACTCAAACAGAAAACTTGACTGAAATACGTTAAACGTTAGTACTTTTAGTAGAACAGTTGAAGCTGAACTGATTCCACAGGAGCTGGATGGAAAACAGAGACATCTACTCTCTGTTTAAATGCTAACACAATTCATATATGTCACTTTGTACGACGTGGGTCAGTTTTTTGATTTCATGTCCTTGTATGTAAATCACATGCAGAAATACGCTCTACCCCCAATTCCTCATTCTTCCCTCTTTTTTCTTCCACTTAGAACTGACATGTCGTCTCCTAATTTGCACCTCCCAAAATATTCCGTCTGAGTGCTGCTGAGCAGAAAGACATTAATTTGGTTTTTACTGTTGCCGCTGTCTCTGTGGTGATTGCGGTCGCAGCAGGCGTCATCTCACAGTGCGGTTGGTGGTTAATCACAGGCCTCTCTGTGGGCAGCGTCCGTCCGATTGCAGAAATAAATTCAGACAGCCAAATCCATCAGTGGCTCGTCTGGAAACCTGGACGCTGTTACGGCTTTGACAGTTTCTGTTTGGAACCTGTCAGAGCCGATCGTCCTGCCCTCAATCAGACGCGACCACCAACGTCCTCCATCTTATTTAAACAGATGCCTTTCTGATTATGTGCAGAGACGCCTGGTTTTGGTGGAATATTGTCATCTGAATCTGAAAGAAATGAGGAGCCAAAAACAAGGAAAACATTTAAAAAAAACATTTTCTGTTTTTCCTCCTGATCTGTGTTATGAGACAGATCCAGGTCTGGGGGTGTTTAGCCTAGCTTAGCACAAAGACTGAAAACGGAAGGAAACTGTTAGCATAGTTAAATCAAATCTGAAAAAAAATTCCTCACCCTGAACGTTTGCTGATTATAAATCACACTGTTGACATCTAAATGTAAAAAAAAAACAGGAAAAGCTTTGTGTAAAAGCACCAGCAATGTTGCTATAACTCAAAATTTGACCAGTTGGTGGTAATTTTGTGTCTCTGTTCCAATGTCTCAAGCCAGACACAATGATACGGAGGTTTATCTTTTTGTCTTGTTGTCACAGTAACACAAAAGAGCTGCAGCTATACTACCAGTCAAAAGTCTAAGCACACCTTCTCATTCAATGCTTTTTATTTGATTATTTTATACATTGCAGATTAATACTGAAGACATCAAAACTATAAAAGAATGCATATGGAATTATGTTGTGAACAAAAAAGTGTGAATCCTCAGTTTTAATCTACAATGTAGGAAATAATACAAATAAATATAAAAACCATTGAATGAGAAGGTGTGTCCAAACTTTTGACTGGTAGTGTAGTTACAGGTTCGGTTCAAAGCAGCTTTTTCTTTGATGTTGGATGGCTTTGATGGGTTTCTGTACAGGTCATCATTTCATTTAAAAGCAGAACTAAAGCATGAAAATAATGAAGAATCCATCCGGTTAGCATCTCAAAGGAACTGCAGACGAATCATCAACCTCATATAGTCCTTAAGCTACCCCGATTCTGCTGCTGAAAACACAGAAGTAGTTTTTCAGGACAAATTTTCAGCTTGTAAAGTGAGAAGATCGAACCAACTCGTCTGGGAAATGTCGGGCTTCCAATAGCTGATCAAGTCTTTCAGCTGAAGTCCAGTTCAGCTGAAAAAGGTTCTCTAAAGCACTGGAGACATCTCATTAACGCTCAACCGCACAACAGTGGAGTGCTGTTGCTATATGGAATAACCCGGATGCAATGACCACAAGTGATCACTTTGCTGACTAATTTGGGTTTTCTCGGTGTTGCTGTATAAGTTACAGTTGTGTGAATCATTTAACAGTAGAAACATGAAATACGTCAGTGCGAAACAGCTCATGTTAATCCGGGTAGAACAAACACAGTTTCTGTGGATGAATGGGACGTTTCAGAATATTCAGTGTATATTCTGACAAGGTTACAGCAACATGACTTCACTATTATCTACCTAAGTGAACCACTGATGACATTAGTTATTTATTCGTTTTTTAAGAAGACCCACACAGTTGAGGGCTAATTCGGCAAAACCAGTGGACTTAAAGTGGACTAAACATAAAAATATAAAAAACAACCAGCTTATCTCTATGTTTAAGTGAAGTTTAGCTAATTAATGCAGATTTCACATGGTCAGTAGAGGCCCTTGTCAGTTAATTAAGATCTGTGCTGTTTTGGCAGGATGTTAGTGTCAGAACAGTAAAATTTAGAGAAGCTTTTCTCTGAAATCTGACATCTTGAGTAGTCCTATTATACCTGGTGTATTCATGAATGAGAAGATTAATATTCAAAGAAAAACTGAGTTACAGTGAAAAAGAGGTTAGGTGAATAGATTGTCTTCATTGTGAACACTCTGCGTTTCCAATATTTCCACATATAACTCCTCTGTTTTCTGATGGGACACTCCACACCTCCAGATGTCTGTAACCTCACTGATTTGCAGCCATTAACCGAGAGAGAAAGATGCGAGGAAGTCATTGATTGGATGGTTAACTGAACCACAGGTTCCTGTCCTGAACTCAGGAGCTGTGAATGAAGACAAACATCTGAGCACATCCAGGTAATTAGCACGGTTTACCATTAACAGAGGAAGATCTACAGACCTTTACAGTATGCACACTGTAAAACTCCTGTATGATTGCAAACCAATATGCAGCAAATTTAAATCTTAAATCTTAGTTATCAGAATATATTTTTTACAAAACAAAGGAACCACAGATAGGTTAAGCCTTTATTGATTCCTGATGGGAAAGGAGTTACAATATTTTTGATAAAATGAAATATAACTCACAGAAAATGGATGAAAGATCTGTTGATAAAAATGCTGTTCATATGACGTAACACTCTATTTAGGTTTTACAATCTGTACATAAACCAAATCCAACTGTTTTCCTTTACAGTGAGCCTATTAAAATATATATTATAAATGTTACATTTTCTGATCTTAACACAATTTCTAATCCAAAAATGTAGCAGCTGAGTGTGAAACTGTTAACGTTTTATATGTGGGTGTGGTTTATTCGCCTGTAATTAGATAGACCACAGACGCAGGCATATATACACCAGGAGGCGCTGTTGCATGAAGTTGGAACAACATTTCGTTATTATTTAACAATCTAATATTGGTGCTGATTTGTTGGTCAAATGATGAATCAGTGAAAATGAATGAAACAATATGAAGCCCAATGATGGCGAGACAGCTAACAGCATTAGTGGATGGCAGACAAGTTTTATTTGAGGCGGACTAACTGTGTAGAGATGAACAGAGTCTGAGCTGCTCTGTTGAAACACCACATCTATATGCTTTACTGCAGGATGACGTCTGTGCAGCAGCACAGACAGTCAGCTTCAAAGCTCTGAATAAAGGTCCAATGTCAGCAGGGAGCCACCCATGACAGGGAAGAAAGGGGGAGCAGGGGTGGCTCCCCTGCTGTGGAGGACGGAGCAATGAGGCAGCTCTCCCAGCATGCCTTGGAAAGCGGTCATATGACCTTTTTGATGGTGATGCAAAGCTCGACAGTACAGCATCAGAGGAACGACAAAGGTGAAGCTCGGATTGAATAAATCCCAAAGTGCAGCGTGATTATAATAAAGCCTAGTTATAACATGGTGTGCCTCAGAGCTCCGCTCTCAGACCACATCTATTCCTCATTTGTATGAAGGATTTTCCAAAACACAGTTTCTCCTGTTATGTTTGCAGGTGGCACAACTTTTGTCACAACACCGATTAAACAAATTAGCCCCTCTAGAGCTGCGCCCCCTGGTGTGTGGAGGCCGATGTCTACTGTTTGTTTCCATATGAAACAAGCTGCTCATTAACCCAAACTGAAGAAGGTCTGTGTCTCACAAATGCAGCTCTCAGAATTAGGAGCATCTAACAGGCTATTAATATGTGAAAGTGGAAGCTTCTAGGTGCTGCTGTTGTTTCGTAATTAGCATTTGTACTGTATAAAAGCAAACACTGTGACGTTCTCCACAAGTTTGTAGACTTTTGAGGCCTTGATTGTTTGTAATGTGACCATCACCATGTTGTTTTTTAAACTGGAGGTGAGCAATAAGTGGATGTGACTGAAAACTCAAAGCAATTGCACACAGAAATATGGTAGCAACCTGTCCATTACAAAGTAGCTCCACCCTAAAACATAGCCTTTTTTTGTCCCCTTTGCTGTAAGTAAGGTCCTAATTTACAAAAGGAGCATCTCGCTGTACTTAATAAGAAATGAAACAAGTGATTGGCGAGCATAAGTTCATCAGGAAAATGTTCACTGAGGTAATAAATCAAGTTAGTATTAGGGTCATTTTCTCATAGACTTCTATACACTCACACTTTTTTCACAACAAGAGGAGTCGCCCCCTGCTGGCTGTTAGACAGAATGCAGGTTTAAGACACTTCAACACTGGATTCACCTCTCAGACACAGAGGCAAATGTCCATCTTTTAAATACAGTCTTTGAATGAATCATCAAAGTGTTTTAACATTGATTGTGTGGCAACATCTGATTAAATCAAGACATGGTATTTATTTTTACATATTTGATTTCCAGTGGTCTTCCTCAGCTGATGCATGTCTCTGTGATGTTTCCATAAGGGCTTTAAAACGATGTTTTGAAATATTATAGAATCCATCCATCCATCCATTATCTATACACCGCTTAATCCTCACTAGGGTCGTGGGGGGGGCTGGAGTCTATCCCAGCTGACTCGGGCGAAGGCAGGGGACACCCTAGACAGGTCACCAGTCTGTCACAGGGCTACATACAAAGACAAACAATCACTCTCACATTCACACCTACGGGCAATTTAGAATAATCAATTAACCTCAGCATATTTTTGGACTGTGGGAGGAAGCCGGAGTACCCGGAGAAAACCCACGCATGCACAGGGAGAACATGCAAACTCCATGCAGAAAGATCCCGGGAAAGCCGGGACGCGAACCAGGGATCTTCTTGCTGCAAGGTGAAAGTGCTAACCACTACACCACTGTGCAGCCCTTATAGAATCCAATTTTGTTATTTTCAATAGCAAAAGAAAGTTTTGTAAATACTCATCAGTAACATTATTGGAGTATAATGGAAAGCATCATTGATCACATCTGTTGTTATGAACAGATTAAGGTTTTTCCTTATCTTCATGCTCTTTATTCTTCTTAAATCTAACCCTAATTTTCATATAATACTATAATCTGTACATTGTACATGACTCTAATCAAAATATTTCTTTGAGAAGAACATATTTGGTTAAATTACAGCCTACTTAGATCTTTATTGAATGCCTTCAATTCCAATAAATTGAGCTCACAATTCATGAAAAAGACGTTTTTAAAATGTGTGCCTTTATACAAAAATCTATAACACATAAAAGAAGGAATTATTTCACTCTGACTCAACTAGACAGTCAGCAGACAACTAAAAGGTCAACAGGGCTACATTAACTGCTGCACATCTTCCTTAAAATCTCTTACAGCAAATCAGATAACACTTTGTTTTCCAGCTAGTTTCCTGGAAACTTTATGAAAAGTGAACGCAGCTTGTAAATGCATTACTGTTACAATGTTTGTATCTACAGTATTTTTTTTAAATGCATATATATGATCAAATTTATGCAGATATTTGTACACATATGTAGTATAATAAGGTTTACCATTGCACATATGCACAGTCATACATGTATTTGCACACATATACAAACATACATATACAACCACATAAACAAGTATACATAATCACACACATAAAAGACTATTACAGTTAAACAAGTTTGGATACACTCCCATATATACACATACATATACAGAATAATAAATATACATAAATACACATTAAAACATACACAGTAAACACACATATCCATTGACACACATTGCCCCCCCAGCCCGTCGTCATGTAGCTGGTTTTGAATTTCCATGATCATCCATAATGCATGAAGGGGCCCATTGCTATGGCAACATAAATTCAAGGTTACGTTCCCCACCCCACATCAACACTCTCCACACCCAACCCCCAATCCTGACACATAATTGGTCGTCGCGGAAACCGGGCTGCTCTGAATTCTCGTCATGGAGGGGAGACATCCATCAGACCGCCCACCACCTCCACCTCCGCTGCTAATCAGCCCAGTGCTCCCAGCATCATACTGGGAGGAGTGGGAGGAGGGAGAGAGGCAGGCTGGCTGGGAGGACAAATCAGGCCTAATGTCTGCACATTCACAGTGAAGATTCCTTTGTGATAAAAAAAATTAAATAAAATCAACTTTCTTTTTTTTGTTGCTACAGATTTTATTGAAGAGCTTTAAAGAATTAAAGCTACTGAGTCTAAATGAAACCACAATTATCATTATGACAAAAAAATTTGAAAAAAAATCTATATTTTTCTTGTATATTTATGTTGAATAAACTACAAAAGTTGATCAAATTTGACTAATTTTTTTCTATGGTGTTTTATAGTTTACACATGAAGGCATCATCCCTGAAAATCATCAGTGAATGTGTCGACTCCTTTGGCAACCAAACAGGATTAATCCATATCAATCAATCAATCGTTTCAGTTAATATTTACACTGACATTAGTATGATGCAATAATTGACAATTTAATTAACTGACATGTGCAATTAAAAGCTGCTCAAACACCAAATCAAAACCACTGGAGTCAAAAGTGTGGTCTGGAGTTTCGCTGTTATTGTTTCTTCTCCATTATGAACAGGTTGAGCCTCACTTGATCAATACTGAAAAAGCAAAGTGCCACTTAGTTTAGTGTGTGTCTCAGGTGAAGGTCAGCGAGTTTGATCTTTTACCTGCAGACGATCAGCTGATCAGGAGTATTGATCAGGTCTGACGGAGCCTCGCTGACCTTCCAGCAGATCGAAGCAGCTCCTCTGAGGAAACATCCCAAGTGTCCGTGTGCAGGTGCAGGTGTTTCTGTCGGTGCTGAGCTTCGTGTCCTGACTTGTAGCCTTTCTGTTTGACCTCAGGCTGCTGCCGAGGTCAGATGTCACAGCTTCGTTAGCACAGATCCGAGGTCAGTCCTGTAGGTGTGTCAGGGAACACCTGGAGCTCACCTGAGCCACGGCAGACCACAGCAGATCATATCAGGGCTGATCCAATTAACAAACTCATTTGTTTTGTTTGATTATAATTCTGTGACTGAGCTACAATGTTCTTGTTCTGTCTCTTGCTTATCAGCACTCATCTGTTCAGGTGTTTGTTAGATCTACGTTTTTGCTGCACAAATCTCATGTACTGTTATAATCGTTTTAAATCACTGATTTGTTGTGTGTTTTTTTTGTTTGTTTATTGCTAGGAAACCAGAAGTTATGTACATGTTGTGTCACTGTGTGTCTTGGTATTTTAATGTGACTCGACAAATGAAAATGAATGTAACAGACACATAAACACACTGAACAGTAAGTGTCTGACTAACACAATCACACTCCGACTGCTCATAAAAGCACTTTTCACCCTAAAACTAATTTTTTTTCTCACAGAAATGGAAACATTTTCAAATAGACTGTGTGAATCTGAACCTTCTGGAGACTAGTAGTCATTTTATCAGTCAGTATTTATATAAATGTTATCCTCCAAACACCATTAGCACTGATGCAGACCCATGTTACACACCCAGCTCTGTGCTTCACTGTCAGGACTATGCATTCACTGCGGTAGTGCTGATCAGGTTCAGATCAAATACGTTGCATCCCATCTTGTCTTATATGACCAAGGAATGTTCGCTCAGCATGCTCATGCACACTTTTCACCCTGAAATGACTCTCTTTCTTCCCCCTTCCCCCCTACACTGCAAAAACTCAAAATCTTACCAAATCTGTTTGTCTTATTTTTAGTCAAAATGTCTCGTCCCACTTGATTTAAGATAAACTCACTTAACAAGAGACATTTCAGCGAGATGGAGGGACTTGTTTTAAGACAATGCATCTTAAATATCTTGTTAAGTGAAACAATCTTGAAATTGTTTTGTTTTGAGTTGAATTTTACAAGAAAATTCTAAATTAGTTTAATACATCTCAAATTAAGAGGTTACATGAAAGCGAAAATCTATTTTTGAGTGAAAAACTGCTTTTTTTTAAGCATGTGTGGCTTATTTTAAGACACCTAAGCTTGACAATCCAGGTAAAATATAACTTAAAATAAGTTTCCTCAGCCAATTTTAAGATCTCAACATTCTAAATATCATATCTTATTTCAAGAAATCTTACCAAGCCATTTTCACTTGTTCCATTGGCAGATTTTTTCCCTTATTTCAAGGTAAAAGTTCCTTGAAATAATTTTTTTTTCTCGTTTTGAGAGGAGCATTTTTTCCAGTGTAGAAACTGAGACTTCTTCAAATAGTGCAAATATGAAATCACTGTCAGGACAGATGATGGAAGCACCACAACTGTTGTTGTTTTCTTGATGTAAATCAAGAGGGAGAAGATAACTACATTTTCTGACTTTAAAACTGCTATATCCACACTCATGAACTTTGAGCATATTCCCAATGTGTGTCTTGGATGTAGACTGACCTTTTCATGAGTCTGCATCTGGAGACTTTCCTGAGGGACTTGCCCATAGTTCATAGCAACATCGGTACCATAAAAACGTGGCTGTCCTACCCATAATGGGAAGAAATCTATTAGGAAGTCAGGCTTCTTTATTGCACATTTGCAGAGTTCCTTGTATTTTGCATAGGATTTATAGCTGTACTTTGCTTTTGAGCGACTTTTGGCAGTTTGCTAAAATGTATAAATGCTCTAATTTCACAACAGCAGCTGAGCAACTCCTCAAAAAGCCAATTAAACATTGCAACATTGTCGAAATGCACTTTTTTTAAAAATAGCACTTCATTGTTTCCTCACTTTTACACCACTTTGAGACCTCATGAACTCAAATATTGAGTTGAAGTTTTGGGTTTTAAGGGGCAGACTGGGATTGGGCCTTGACTGGAATAAACAGCTCATTTAAAATAACAGAAAACTTTCAGAACTAGTTATTATTTCTTCTGTTGTGGTCTTCAGTGTGTCGCTGCTGATGTGTCCTCCACGGGCCCAGCAGGAGGACAGTGACCCATCCTGATGTTTGGATGTGAACAGAGGTTTTTTTTAAATGAGTGACAGAAACAGGGACTTATTGTCACTTTTAAAACTCAGCTGGCTTCATGTTAGACGTCTCTCCTGTTGTGTGACGTGCAGTAATGAATGAGCAGCTCTGTGTTGGACGTGTAATTAAAGGTTTGAAAGCTTCCATCACTTCTGAGGACATCACATTGGTTCTTATTCATCTCTGGCAGACCTAACCTCAGTCGAACATTTCATGATTTACATTAGGAGCTTATTTCACAACGGGACTGTGAACAGATTCAAAACAAGCATTGCACACACACACACACTGTTTCAGCCAATCAGCTGTCAGTCTTTTTGTATGCAAGCTACAGCTGATAACATCTGAGCTGCTTCCCTGCTGCTCTGCACACAAATGAAACACACACACACACACACACACACACACACACACACACAGACACACACACACATGCAATCACAGAGAGAGAGAGAGACAGAGAGATTATCACACCTCGTAAACTCAAAAGTGCTGCAGAACCAAAAACAAACAAACCCACCTTAAAAACTCAGTTCATCCAAATTACAACACTTCACACTTCCTCCCTCAGCAGTAAAAACTGTCCTCAGAAGTTTTGTTTCTTCTGACCATCAGCCTGAAATCCAAATTAGACTGTTTTAATCAGATTATTATCACAGGATTTACTATCATGTGTGAGGAAAAAAATGCATCAAACCCTCTTTTTAGGAAGCAAAGATTTGATATCTTACCTTAAAAATGACTCAAATGATACATTATACAAGGGGTCCTTGATTTTCGCCGTAAGTTGAAACTCCGGTGAAAATGCAAACAAAGTCGTTAGGTGCATCACAATATCGATCAGCAACCGGCCGATGTTTGTCGGTGTTTCACTCTGTTCATTTTACTATATCTAATTTCACTTCATGGGGATGGCTTTCCTTTTCTTTGAAGCACTGCCATCAGAAGAGTCTGACTTGTGCTTGGGAGCTATAATGAAGGGCAAAAAGTTAGCGAATGTAGCAAAATCCAGGTTGGTGTACAACCTTCGAATGTAAACAGAGCCGTCTTATAGCATCGCGTGACCACTCCACTCACCAGTTAGTTCCACATAACCAGTTCTGACGTAACTACAAAACACCGTAGGTTGAGGACGTCGTAAACCGAGGAACCCCTGTAAAATATCTTCTGAAAAGAGTTGCGAGTGAAAAGTCATTGTTGATGACCTGAATGAACGAGACTGTGTTCAGACTGTTTGTAGTCTGAAGCAGATTTATTTTCTCAACAGATTGATTTTCTTCTGATTTCGTCACCAGCAGCTTGTCATGTTTCCAGCCAGATGTTTATCTTCTGGTCAAACATCTGCACAATCAAAACACAGCTTCTTCTCCCTGTCTTTATTTTTTCACTAATAAACTTTAATTTAAAGCAATTTACTGTGCAAAGAGTTTAAATTCTGCTCAAAGGAAAACAGCATTTTAAAACAGTTCTATCATTTTTTTTAAATCAATCAAATTAAACAAAAAGTGGATAAGCCAACAAATCAATTCAAGCCTCAAATTCACAAGATACAATCCAGAAAATGCACAATAATGGACATAAAACAAATAAAAACGAAAATGAAAAAAGTTGTTTTTTAAAGACATCTTAGAAATTTCTGACTGTGAAATCACTGATTCAGAGTAATTTGATCTGTTATCATCTGATAAAAACTTATTTTTTCTTTATTTTGAATTAAGCTACAAACTCAAACCAACAAAATAAAGGAGTAAATGTGAATGAGGTTGGACTTCCAGATTTCCTCCAAACATCAACTTGATTAGAAAATGATCAGCTCTGCCGGCTCCTCGGATCAGCCTGTACTGATATTGCATCAGCACTAGTGCTGCTCTAACTTCATTCAGACGTGTTAAATTAAGAAGAGATCAGCAGATCAGGCTGCAGGTCTGAAAGCAGCTCTAATCCTTTGCATTCCCTGGTAGGACTGTGAGGTCCTGCTCTACTGCAGGTTTCACAATAAAGCTTTTCACTCTCTGTTTGTGGCTCCTAATCTGCAGCAGGAGGCTCCAGATGCAAATGAAGCAGCAGTTAAAGAGGAGCACAAAAGGAGAGGAGCAGCTCTCATTGTAGACGGCAAATGAACCGAAGCAAGGAAACATTTAGCTCCTAAAGCTGAAGTCTAAACTGTTCAGAAAACCTTTAACTGCCGCTTAAAACCACCCCGACCCCCTTCACACACATCTGCAAACAGCTGCAGCATCTGAATCAGAAAGACTTTCCTCGGACACTGCTCACGGGCCGGCTAATTTTATTAGTTAGCGACAGGAGCTAGCAGAACAATGTGTTACACACTGATGGAGAATGTGTTCCTGCAGTAGATCAGTTGATTCTAACTAAAAACTCAAGACTGGTTGTGTTCACTGTGGATTTAGTGTGCACAACAGAAGTCAGTACACCCTTTTGCAATATTACTTTAATTTCAAATTAAAAGCAATTGGTTTACATTTACTACATTAAAAAAAATACAGCCCACACGGTAGAACCTCAGTAAACAAAAGTTGGTCCTGCTTTCATTTCTGAGATTCAAATCAGTATTTTTTTTAAAGGTTTTTTTGTTTTGTTTTGTTTTGTATGTCCACCGTTATTTCTAAAGACAGACTCAGTCCTCCTCTGCATGCAGAACACCAGTGTTACACAAATTTCCAGAGAGATATTTTATCATTCAGCCTTCAGAGATTATTCTTTTCAGCATCATTTGCTGGAGGGGTTGTGTTGCTCTATCTTTCTTGGTAAAATACACTGCGAGTGTTTAATTGGCTTTAAGTCAGGCAGCATGCTTGACTAGGTCACACTTTTCATGCTTCCTCCTTAGACTTAGCTCCTTGTCTCTGGGTAGGGTGCTTTAGTATATTCCTTTTCTGTCAAGCCTATGGAGACTATATGTGCCAATATTTTTATGAATATCATCTTACAAACACTGTTAGCTCTAATGCAGCCCCGTACCATCCCACTCCCATCTCTGTGCTTCACTGTCAGGACTATGCATTCACTATAGTAGTACTGACTGGGTTCACGCAAACAAACTGGACGGCATCTTGTCTTATCTGATCAAAGAATGTTCTCTCATCATCCATCAGGGTTCTTCGTAGGTTCCTTGCCAAACTTTCATCTAGTAATTTTGTTGTACAAACCACACCATTGTGTTGTTGTTGTTGTTGTTTTTGTACCTGGATGCCATCCATCGAGGTTCACATTATGCGATGTCCTTCACACTGTCTGAACTGTCACAGAACCTCCAGTTTCCACTGAAAACCCAATGTGCCAAGTCTAAAGAACTTTCAGGTTTTTCTTTAGAGTGATCACAGATTTTCTACCTTGTGTGTCACTGATAACAAGTATATTAACTTTTGTTATGTTGAGGCCTGTATTTTCAGTGTAGCCTGTCTGAAGTGTTTATCTTTGAAGCTAAATTAGCTAGCAGCTACTAATAATGCTAATATACACATTAATCAGTTTGTTCCTATGCTGTGAAATGTAGAAACATATGCTAACAGTAGTCCTTGGCCATTTATATTAGGATGCTAGAAACAAACATATCATGGTGCAACTGCAAATCCTTGAGAAGTTCCTCCTACAGTAAGTTAGCACATGATTTGGAGTTTAACTGAGCTTTTAGCTGCCAGCTACTAGTAAGGCTTATATTTAGGAAACTGTGATAATTTATCATATGAAATGCTTTTGTTTATTTCAGTATTTAATGATCTTGCTCAGGCCATCGACGTTTCTTTTAGTCTTTGTGTGGTGCAATAGAAAGCTAAGGAAACAGCAAAATTTTGTCAGAAATCCTGAACTTAAATGACAGTTTCTTACTTAACTGTCATCCTCAAAATATATGCTTCATATTGGTGTTACACTGATTTCTGACCTGTAAACAGTGGTCAGCTACTTAACATTTTAAGTCAGAATTACGACAGTAAAATTTGAATTCATGTAAAAGCTTCCCTAAAAAGTGTGCAAGTGTCTGGAAGAGCAAACTAACATGGACTCATGATGGCAGCTACAGTAAAAGGTAATTAAACTCTGGATTCAACTGAGAGAGTTCCATACTAAACTAACTGCAGGAGAACAGCTCTACAATATTACAATAGCAGCAGCACTTTTAAAGAAAATATGACTTTAGGACAAAATGACTGAACACACTGTACCTACAGTCACAGCAGATGAAGTTATTGTCAGTCACACTGGGTCGTAGGAGCTCATTGAAATGCAAGCATTGCGTTGGATGCAAATTGTCCACCCGCCCTCCACCCCAGCACTCCCTGTGTCCATGCACATGTTAAATGAGGCTGTGGGGGTGACGGAGGAGATCTGTGAGCTTTTAGCGCTGCATGTGAGGAACAGAACAACGAGCCTCAAACACAACAAACCCCATCCAGGAGGATTTGCTGAGGTGAAAACAGCCGCAGAGACGAATTATTCTGCAGAGTCAGGCTGCAGTCAGCTGTGTTACAGGGAATCATTAATCTGTTACTGCATCCCGACTTGGATTTCTTGAGTTTAGCCTTTAAGGCAGCTGAACTATCCTGATTAAACCTGAGGAGAAGAGCTCCTTTTGAGACAGTCTCAGTGAACAAATATCCCTCTTCTTCAGACAGATACAAAAATGAAGCAAAACATCAGAGCACTTTGATGAAAATGTCAGCAGTATGTCCCCCAGATGTGCCTTTATTCAGAACATGTACCTGTGAGCACTGAACTGTAGTTCTGCCTCATTTCATGCTGAAGGACTAATTTGTCAACATTTTACTGATGAACTAAGTGATATACTCTTCTATGTAAATCCATAAGACTGCATCACCGTTTAACTCATCATATCGTTGTATGTAAAGCTGCAATATTTCCTCTGAACTGATGAAGCATAATGTTGGTGTAATTGGGAATATTCAAGTAAAGTACAAGTACCTCGAAGTGACAGTGCAAAACACACGTAGCTTATAACTACACTCCATATTATAATAGTCATGCAGCCTACACTGGAAAAAAATTGCTTGTTATTCTACAGACTTCCTCTGTTTTGTGAAAACCGTATCTAAAATATTTTTTACAGATACTTTATGACTATGTAAGACTGTTTCTATACTAAATAGATTTTATCATTTTAAATTACAGAATATTGTTATATATTTAATACAAATTCTAATATGTTTAGTAATAGTCTGTAAGCTTTTTGAGTGCAGCCAAGAAACCAGTACAGGACAAAATAATGACACTTACACAGTGTATAATATACACAATAAGTACATTGTAATATGAGTTTTAACCAAGAAGTATGGCGTGAGCTTTCCTCTGAATATATTATATTGAAAATGTGAAAATAAAAAAATAACTTTCAACTTTTGGGAGTGAACTATATACCAAACCTTCATGGTAACATAGAGATTTGTTTGATCTGTTGCAGTAATTATCTCACCATATGGTCCCATTTTCATTGTTTTTCTCAAAAAAAGAAAAAACGCTTCAGCAATACATTTGGAGTCCCTCAAGGCTCTGTTATTGGCCCCTTTTTTATTTTCTATCTAAATGCAACAATTGCATTTAGATAACAATGTAACAATGTTTTCATCTCTTTTTTCACATTCATATGGAAACTCCTTAATGTTTCTTACATGATGCTTCCTTGGGTGTTTCCAATACAGAGGTGACCATTTCATCTGTTTTTTTTTTTTGTTTGTTTGCTTTTTATTGAAAACTTGTGTAATCTTTCTCAGAGCTAAAATTTTGGATACCTCCAGGAACTGTTATTTTCCATCTATAAGGTACCGCTGATTCTTCTAATTAACCTAATTTAATGTATTTTGTGCATATTCTTATTTGAATATATCTTTAACATTCATACAGACTCTCGGCTGTACTCTTCTTAAAATTCCCTGTCTTTCTCTTGGGTTTTGTAACCAATGATCTTTTTTTTTATCACTGTGTCTTTTCAATCTATGCTACTATTTTTTATTGCTTGCTTTTGTGTTTTTTCATACAATTGTACAATTTCATTTAGTAGATGCTTTTATCCAAAGCGACGTACATCGGAGAGTAGATACAACACCAGCAAGGATGTAGTCAGGAGAAAACAACCTGGATAAACACCATAAAACAAGTTCAAGTGTGATAATAGGACAATCCTAGAACATGAAACTCAACAATCATACAAATGTACAACAGCCAAATCAACAATAACAATCTCTCCTTTTAATTAAAGTTAGATATAAATAAATCTTCAGTCATTTATCTGCTGACATTCCTCCTCCAACCAGGATCAGACAACACCATCCAGCAGCCAATTAGAATGCAGCTGCTCTGTTGTCATGGCGTCCACACATATAATTGATTAGTAATAACGTTTCCTGCCTTCCTGTTTCCACCTGAAGAGTTCTCACCTCTGCAGCAGCAGCTCGACCTCCGACCTGCAATGGCTCCAACAACAGTCACATTCCTGAGTAACGGCTCAGCTCATCTATGTGAATGGACACACACACACACACACACACACACACACACACACACACACACACACACACACACACACACACACACACACACACACACACACACACACACACACACACATTGAGCCTAATCAATAGTCACATTAACAGGAGTGATTGTCTCAGCAGCTGCAGTTGGTTTTCACATGTAAAAATTTTACTGCCAGAGACGAAGCTCTACAGGGCAACCTTCCAACCAAACTAGAAGAGAATGTATGATTAACTAAACACATTGTTGTCATATATTCAGGACAAAACTCTTGTTACTACAGAAAATCATTTGTGTCATATTTGAATGCATCATGTGTACATTAGAGATCTTCACATGATCCACTCAGCTGACGATATGTTTTGTTAATTACAAAACAGCTCTCTGTTTTTTCTTTATTAAACTACAATTTTCACATATTTAACTTTAAAATTGCCAAGAGCAGCAATTCACTATATGATACAGACTTTACTTTGGGTTAATGAGCAACTTGTTTACATGGAAACAAACTGTAGACAAACTGCCAGCATTCAGTGCCTGTAAAATGCAATTTCTAGCCATTTTTTGTTCCAGAACTGAATTCATTCATCTATCAAAACTTACACAAGGCTTTTCTTGTTTGTGTGGGTAGATCTGATGGATCTTCTCCACATTTCTGTATTGAGTGGAAACTTCCCTCCCTGTGCAGCAGCAAATAGATTTTACACTAAAAAGACTTCAACTTTGAAGGAAGTCATCTTGGTTCAACTGATCTGGAAGTGTCAAGTCTCATGTCCACAACATTTTAGTGCAGGAACTCTGAAATCTCCTTGAAAACTCCTGGAACCTGATCAAGGACTCTACCTTCCTCCAGGAACATCCAAACCCTCGTCAAGGACTGAGGACAGTGTGGTGTCATTACGATGAGCATTTTTTCTTCACATCAGTGGCACTGCAGAATAAAACCTCATCACTCATCTCCATCAGAGCACTGTTTTGGTGCCATTGCAGGTGTGTCCAGGCTGAAGCAACACATGCTTACTTTGAACTGTGATGCATTCACTTGCTGTGGTTTAAACTGTGATGCATTCAGTTACCATTTTCTATCCTGATGTTTGAACAGTGATGCATTTAGTTACTGTTGTATGTGCCAACATTTGAACAGTGATGCAACAACTTACAGTATGTTGTATTTACTTTGGGTTAAACTGTGATGGGTTCACTTCCTGTTTTATGTGGTGACATTTAAGCTGGGATGCATTCACTTACTGTTGACAATTGTACTGTTATTCATTCATTTGCTATTGTTTCTCCACCAAGAAGGCAGAACCTCGGCGGAGTTACAAGACGATTGCCGTTGGTTTGTCTGTCTGTCTCTCTGTTAACAACCGCACTCAAAAACTTTTGTTTGGCGCGTTTAATTACTTTTGTACATGCCAACATTCAAAAAATGATGCGTTTACTTATGTTATATTTGCTGTAGTATAAATTGTGATGCATCCACTTACATTTGTACATGTTTCTGCTACAACTGTGACACATTTACCACCTGTTTTATGCGGTAGCATTTAAACTGGGTTGGTTCACTTACTGTCTTATGTGGTGACACACGGATGGTGATGCGTTCACTTACTGTTGTATATGCTGACATCTGAACTGTAATGCATTCACTTGATTTCATTTGCTGCGGTGTAAACAGCGATGCATTCGCTTGATTTAATTTGATGTGGTGTAAACAGTGATGTGTTCACCACCAATGTTTTAAGAGTCATTTGTAACTTGTTTATTATATTTATAGCTGCAGCAAAAAATGTATCAATTGTATGTTTTTAAGATCTAATCAATGGAAACATGAAACCTTTTCCATGCCAGGACTCTGCATGACGGTTCAGAGTAGTAATATCTACTATGCTGGATCTATAATACTAATATGCAAGAAAATACATACAAAATGGTCTAAATTTAACATATTTAAGTTTATTGTCAAAGTTTAGAAATCATATTGAAACTATCTGACTGGCAGCAGCAGACAGATGCTGAATTCATTAACTGGAGTCTGCATCCTGGTCTCCGTCTGTGGGACGCCCTCTGTTGGCAGAGCACCATGGAGGCTTTGCAGGAACCAGACTGATCCTTATCAGGACCTCCAGGATGCCTGATGAGTCCGAACAAACAGCTGCTGGGAGAAAACACAGGAATTTAGTGCAGGAACTCAGAAATCCCCTTGAATACTCCTGGAACCTCCTCAAGGACTCTCTGCCTTCCTCCAGGAACATCCCATCCCTCTTCAAGGATTCCTGGAACATCCTGAAAAACACTCAGCAGCCCCTAGAGGACTTGCAGAGCCACTTCACTGCCTGTTGAGGGACCAAGGACCTCTTGAAAATCCTTGGAAATCACCTCAGGTCTACGTGGAATCTGTTGCTGCTCCCATGAAAGATTGTTCTGCTATTCCCCCTAAAAAAACCCTCCACAAAATTAAAGGTCTCATATTCAGTAAAGCATTAATACGATTATTCCTACCTTTCCGTGTTTGGAAGGTCCATTTTGTGCACTTAGTGTATATAGGAATGACAATATCTTAAATTGTACAGAATATCTACATTACAGTCCTGGATGTCCACACAGGCTGAATTTGCACAGAAAGTGTGGCAGACACCCACTAAAAAACGCATGGTGAGGGAAATCTCCAGCTTTAACGTGTTTACTTTGATCCCGAGGCTTTGTAAATATTGATCTTGTGATTCAGTGTCTCTAAACACCAATAAAACCTCGATAAATATCGATTACTTTCACTGTAATGATTTAACAATTGAAATTAAATTGAAGTAACGGCCAGCACCTGTGGGCGGGAATGGTAGGAGTTCTGAAGCTGTGATTGGCTGAGAGCGCCGTGGAGGCGGGAGAGGTTTCAAGAAGGGAGCGGTGATTGGTGGAGGACGGTAACGTTGTGCGCATGATCAGCTGGTTAATAAGACGCCGGTTTGGTGGTTCAAACAGAGAGAGATGTTGTCAGGTTGAGCGGAGCTTCCAGCTGGAGACCAGAGAGACACTGAACCAGTGAGGGGAAGCAGCCGCAGTGTCTGTCGGAGCCCACCGCGGTTCGTTTGAAGCATAAATTAGGACCATGGTTCAGCACACGGAGCATGGAGGGACGGGCATTAACACTGTGTCCCGCAACGCGCCTGACCCGGAGGAGAGTGAACTGCTGGCGGCCTCGGCGTGTAGCCCCGTGCCGCTGAAGCCGGACTGGTGTAAAACAGCGACCGGTCACATTAAACGGCCCATGAACGCCTTCATGGTTTGGTCCAAAATCGAGAGGAGGAAGATCATGGAACAGTCACCGGACATGCACAACGCGGAGATCTCCAAGCGTCTTGGGAAGCGCTGGAAAATGTTAAAAGACACTGAAAAGATCCCGTTTATCCGGGAGGCGGAGCGGCTCCGGCTCCAGCACATGGCGGACTACCCGGACTACAAGTACCGGCCCAAGAAGAAACCCAAGACGGACGGGTGTGCGTTTCAGGCGGGGAAGCCGGCAGCTCAGTCCCCCGAGAAAAGCAGCGTCAGACCGGTTAATAAGAACCCGGCTGCCGCTGCCACCAAGAAATTCTCCAAGTTGAAGCCAAGTAAGCCGGTGGTCGCGCCCAGCAGAGCGGGCAGCCACCTCCCGCAGCACCAGCACTCCGACCCCCGGTACCGGTACGTGCTGACCACCAGCTTTAAAACCAGCAAGCCGGTTAAACGAGAGTTTACCGACGACGAGGAGGAGGAGGACGAAGACGACGATGAAGACGACTCTGAGGAGGAGCAGGAGTTTAAAGCGGAGGAGGAGGACGTACCGTCCTGGTACAGCCTCGCTAAAGTACCGCCCAGCCTCAGTCTGAGCTCCGCCGCCGCCGAGCCGGAGGGAACCAGCGTGTACGAGTCCTCCGGCCGCCTCTTCTACAGCTTCAAGAACATCACCCGGCAGGCCGCCAGCACCTCCTCCTACCCGGCCTCCCTCTCACCAGCATCCTCGTCCCGTTCCGGCTCCACCTCCTCCTCCTCCTGCTGCGGGGAAGACCTGGACGATCTCCCTTCGGAGGGGGCCGACTTCACCCTGAGCTTCCTGGGCGGCTTCCACCCCTCCTCCGAGCCGTGGAACTCGTCCTCCAGCTCGGCCCCGGGGAACCTGAGCCTGTCTCTGGTGGATAAAGACCTAGACTCGTGCAGCAGCGAGGGCAGCCTCGGGTCCCACTTCGACTTCCCGGATTATTGTACCCCGGAGCTGAGCGAGATGATCGCCGGGGACTGGCTGGAGGCCAACTTCTCGGACCTGGTGTTCACTTATTGATCCCACGGAGGGGTTATCAATTATCGTTTTGCATCTGCCTCGTCTGCCCCGGAGCCGGTTCTGGAGGTTATGGAGCTCCAGAGCCAGTCAGGGACCGGGACGGCGGGGCTGCTGCTGCCCGGGATCAGTGCTCGGGGGGCGGAGGGCGTCTGGTCTGGACTCGGTACTTTGAAATGAAATCACACCAACAGGGTTTTATGGATTTAGTTTCTGTTGCTCGGGTCTGAACCGGGACCCGGACTATGCATTCCCACCCAGACCCACCAATGAACACTAATATCAGGAGGTTTGTGTTGCTGCAGGACTCTTTTATGTGACTCTTCTGAGTTTCAAACACCTTTTCTTATTTCATGCGTTTTGGGTTTTCCAGCTCCTTAGAAACCCAAATGGAGCACAGGTATGGCAGGAAACATTTTTTGATATTTACATAACCAAACATACCTCATCTTTTTAAAATATCCAGAAATAAAACTATTTTCAGGCATATTTTTGTACAGTCAAAGGGAATGTCAGGCACTTCTTCTTCTTCCACTGTTACTCTGAATATTCTTTGTTACTGAGCATGTGAGGGTTCAAATCCCAGCCAGCCTGCCTTGCTTTAATGCCTTGTAGTTGTTTTAAAGGATGTACAGACAGACCTTTACTGGTTACGTTGGGAGGACTGGTCAGATCCAGGATTGTATATGTTGTGTAAAATAGTTAAAATTTAGGCCTTTGTGTATTTGGATGTGAGTGAGTTCCTGACAGCAGGAGAGAAACTGGATTTTCTGTTGCTTCTTATTTTTGTATCACTTCATCAGCAGCACATGTTTGTTTTTGCTCATTATTTTTTGTGCAATATAAAAGAAAAGAGGAAAAAAAATAAAATAAAGGGCCATCCCGAGTTTTTTTGTAGCACAAGGGAAACTGCGTGAACTTGTCCTTTATGATGAAGTCTGTATGTGACACTGAATAAATCAGCTGGAACTGAGTGATCAGCTGCTTGGTCTGATTATTGATCCTTTAACACACCACTGCTAATTGGATGTTTCTTCCCGTTCTCATTAAAAACAATGGGCTCTCATTGGCTGCTTTATGTGGTATTTTACATTCTCACCATCAGTTTTCAAAAGCAGGGGGTTGTTTATCAGCTGATCGGGAGCTTTCAGTCATGTCACAATCTTCCTGAGTGGCCAAATCACCATATTTTCTTAATGTAAAATGTTTCACTGACTGTTTTCAGAAGCAGATTTTATAGTTTTTTTTCCACCAAAGGTCCAATGAGTGGCTGTTCTGGAGCTTTCAGACATCTCACAAGGTCTTCATCAGCAGGTAAAGCTGTCATGGAAACGTATTTGTTTACATTTTCACAGCTATTTACAAAGCAGTGTCAACTCAGAGGTTCATTTAGTATTTCTCTTCCAGAGCTTTCACTCATCGCATGATCTTCGTGTTTTAAATTTGTACATTTTACGGACACTTTTTCTTTCTAGTTTTGTTGTGCTTTCACATTTCTACAGTTTCTTGGTTTAAGGCATTTCACTGGCTGTTTTTAAATGTATATTTTATCGTTTTAAACTGGCAGTCTCCTCTAAAATAGTGGCTATATGGGAGCTGTCACATCACCTGATCTTCATCAACAGACATTGTTTAAATGTTTAAATCTTTACTTTTGTCTAAGCTCTCAGTTCAAAGTTAGTTGTTCTGCTAATTAGAAAAAAAAATCTAAAATATTAAAATCAACTAAAAGTCCAATCATGTCAGAGCACTGATTAAAGTTCACACATTTTATTTTGTAATTTCGAGCTTTAAACTCAGTATTTTTATGCAATAATTTTAACTTCTTCACTCATAAGTAATTTTTAAAAACTTTTTATTTCATACAACCAGCTTTTTAATTTGTATTTCCATGTTTTGACATAAATATTTTTTTTATTATGCTTGATTTTTACTTTTTTCCTTTACTTGTTCACAGCAGGTTAGATAACATGGTACAATAGGCTTTTGCCAATTAAATTTGGGCCACTTTAAAAACTTCTGAGACCTCAGTATAAATATTTATTTTGTAAACGGGACTGAATACTCCTCTCTTCCAGAACAAAACTAAACCAATACCTTCCCTTCACACAAAGCAGAACAAACAGTAAAACGTCTTTTAGGTTGATGAGTTTCGTTCTCGTTGACACGTCTGACAGACATTCAGACGAGTCGTCCAGACGTCTGATAAATCAGATTACTGTGGATGTTTGCAGCCTGTAACACCATTCAGACTTCCAGCACAGTAAAGTGGGATTAAGGCAGATTTAAGACCATAAACTGCTGATATTTAAAAAGACTCTGTGGTTGGCAGCTTCAGAAAACAACAGATTTTTAAAATTTTAACCCATAATGTTTAGTTTTATCTTTTTTTTTTGTCTTTTTACATATTAATTTTGACTTAACCTATAACTTTGACAATTTTACACCTTGTTCTGGACTTTTTGTGTCCTAATTTTAACTTTATAGCTCATTTTGTACTTTTTTTTTCATATGTGGCATTTGAAATTTCAGTTTCACCTTTTATTATGTGCTTTTATGTCACCTGTCTAACTTTATAACTCAAAGCAGTCGGTGGAAATAGATAAAGAATCCTTATATTCAAGATCGTAGTCTTTATATAATTTAGCTCATCATTTTGATTGTCACAAGTGGATGTCATAATAAAGAAGGGATAATTGGAGCCACAGCAGTTTTTATTAGAAGACATGAGTCGGATTTTGTGTTTTGATGGATGAAAATTGAAGATTCTTAAGACCGTGGAGAAAAACAGAGAAAATAAGATGCCTGGTGTAAAATTAAACCTTTCATTTCAGTCTAAACTCCCAAGTTTACTGTGAAGCTTTCGACTGCACCACACGAGAATCAGAGTAAGCCAGAAGCACCTAGAAAGCAGGTTAAGCATCTTTGGACTCCATCTGCAGATGAAACCAACAGTGTGATGTGATCAAAACCTGAGCAACAATCCAGTAAGTGGACCTTGAGTTGAAGGGTTAAAGTCCTTGTTTCACTTTTCAGCCAACGTTCAGGCCGCAGGTGAAGTCGATGGAGCTGCAGGTCTTCAGACTGCCTCTGTTCACCCATGATGCAAAGCTGCAGCCTGACTGGAAGTCTGGAGATTCAAGGGGGTCACTGACTGTAGGCTCGGTCTGTTTTCACAACTGCTGCTGATTATCAGGAGGCTGAGTGGAGTATGTGAAGAGATTCAGCACAAACCAGCCGTCAGTAGAGCTTAATTGGTTGTTGTGGGTCTCCTTGTGGTCACTTTGTGGTTGTTTGGTGTCTTTTTGGGTCACTTTGAGTCTCTTTGTAGTTGTTTTGTATCTTTTTTGTCTCTTTATGGTCACTTTGTGTGTCTTTCTGCTTCTCTTTGTAGTTGTTTTATGTTGTTTGTGGCCATTTTGTGTCTCTTTATTGGTTGTTGTGTGTCTCTTTATGGTCACTTTGTGCGTTTTTCTGTCTTTGCATTTGTTTTGTCTGTTTTTTTTAGCAAATGTGGTTACTCAGTATCTCTTTGGGGTTGTTTCTTTAAGGTCATTTTGTGTCTTTTTGTGGCCACTTTGTGGCGATTTTGTGTCTCTATTGGTTATTTTGTGTCTTTTTGTGGCTACTTTGTGTGTCTTTCTGTTTGTTTTTTTAGTACTTTGTGTCTCTTTGTAGTTGTTTAGTGTCTTTTTGGATCACTTTGAGTCTCTTTGTAGTTGTTTTGTAGCTTTTTTGGTCTTTACAGTCACCTTGTGTGTCTTTCTGCTTCTTTTTGCTGTTGTTTTATGTCGATTTGTGGTTGTTTTGTGTCTATTTATTGGTTGTTGTGTGTCTCTTTGTGGTCAGTTTATGTGTTTTTATGTCTTTGCAGTTGTTTTGTATCTGTATTTTTTAGCAACATGTGGTTACTCAGTGTCTCTTTGTAGTTTTTGTATCTTTGTCATTTGTTTGTTACTTTAAGGTCATTTTGTTTGTTTTTGTGGCCACTTTGTTTGTCCTTCTGTTTCTCTTTGTAGTTTTTGTGTCTCTCTGTGGTTGTTTAGTGTCATTTGAGGTCATGGTGTCTCTCTTTTGTACTTTTTTTTGTCTCTTTATGGTCATTTTGGGTCTTATTGATACCATTTCTCCCTGTTTCTCTTTGTAATTATTTTGTGGCTTTGTAGTTGTTTTGTGTCTCTTTGTAGCTGGTGTCATTTGGGGTCATGTAGTGTCTCTGTAGTTTTTTTGTCCCGTTATGATCACTTTGGGTCTTTTTGAGGCCATTTTGTATGTCTCCCTGTTTCTTTTTATAATTGTTTTGTGTCTTTGTAGTTTTTTTGTGTTTCTCTGTTTACTTTTTGTATCTTTGTAGCTACTGTGTCTGTGCTTGTTTAGTGTCTTTTTGGCCACTCTGTGTCTCCTTGTAGGTGTTTTGCATCACTTTGTTGTTATTTTGTGTAGTTGTTTTGCAACTTTTTGGGGTTTTTGTCCATTTGTGGTTGTTTGGCATCACACTGTGGCCCTTCTGTGTCTCTCTGTGGTAGGTTTCCTGTTTGCAGGTTTTTGCTTTTCATCTCTGTGGTTGTGTTGCATCACTTTGTGGTCATTTGATGTCTCTTTGCAGCTCCTTATGTTGTGTTTTTTTGTCGGCCTGTGTATATGCACTTATGCTTACACGGTAAGAGTGAACCAGGATGGTAAAGTTGCAGTTGGACAGAAAAAAACCCAACAAAAACAAGCTTAAACTCACCATAAAGCCGTGTAAGCCAAGTGGAGCTGTAGAGACTCCTGAAAATTAAACTTTTATTTTGTTCTTATTATAAAATATAAATTCTAACTGCTCTAAGTGAAAATGTGATGGTGTAAGCTGTCTCCCACAGTTCTCTTCACATGCTGTTTTCTGCCTACAGCTCCCTGTTTCTGTCTTTCACTAATGGTTTAACACATTTGAGAACACTTGACCTACATATTCAGAGACCATATCAGAGTGAGTCAGGGGAAACAGCTTTATTCAGCAGACTGAATTCACACATTGTAGGAACGCTCTAGTGGATGTAACCTACAAAAGACACCATGTCTTTAAATCAAAGCAGGACTTATTCAGGAACATTTACACAATAAATAAAATATACTGAGATAACTAACTAGATATGATTGATGTTATGATACCTAAATACTGTATTCACGTTTTGTAGCTGCACCGCTACTTTATTGCTAGCTGATGTTAGGGTAGTTTCAAACAGCTAGTATTTAATGTTATCAACTGCTAGTCTATTGCTAAAAGTACAAAAAATACATTTAAACACCTCTGAATTACCTTATTTACAACAACTAGAAATATCTTGTTTCACCTGAATAGCCTGTTGGTGTTATGGTGACTACTAGCTTTTAATATATTCAGCATTAACCCACGTTTTTGCTAACTGATGTTAAAGTAACTGCAAACAATAAGCATATTTGATGTTAGTGTTTGCTGATGCTAGCAGCTAGCATATATTTCTGTTCTTAAATGACTAGACATGTTTAGTCTAAATTAGTACAAATACTGGAAGTAGAGGGAGACTGTTAGCTAGTGTAGCCTCACAAAACTAGCACGATCAGTGTTATGTTTGTGGTGTACAGCTAGTTAACATATCATAGCTAAACAGTTAACATATTCAACATGCTAACATGTATACCGTTGATGTTGCTTTGGTTTAGCTAACAGGTGAAAGTATAAGCCAATCAAGTTTGATTAGCTTCGCAGACAGAAACTGAATGCTATTTCAAAGTGCAACTAATAGCTAACTTTATTATTTAAAAAAAATCTATCTATCAATGTTATGGTAGCCATATTATGCTAACTCGCAATAAGGGCTAAGTGATGGCAACTAAACAGCTAGCAGTTAAAATAAGGTGAAACAAGATTAGCTAACTGGATGTTGTGCCAAATATATACAAAAGACATGTTAGCCTAGCTTTGGAAACTGCTAGCCTAGTTATCAAAAGAGAAACTGTATGTTATTGTTACTTCTTGTGTTTATTTTTTTAAACAAGTACAGGGATAGAAAATACAAAAACATGGTTTTAGCAACTGTTCGCAAAGAGCTATTAGTTGACGAAAAACCCACTGTGTACCGAGCTATTATAACAAAAACATCATTTAAATAAAGCTTGAATAAGGCACGAACAACAACAATTCGTTTATTAATTCATCTATTTTACTAGCTAAATAATCATTTTAGACATTGTTTGAGCAAAAATGTTAAATATTTGCTGTTTGTTGCTTCTTTAAAATGATTTAATGCTTTTCCTTGGCCAATGTGACAGTAAAGAGAATATGTTTAGATCTTGGATTCCTGAACACACAAAACGAGACCAAAAAAAGAACTAAAAGACAGAAATCCTGCTGAGAGGGGGATGTTTTCAGCGGTGTACATGAACCTGTCAGGTTTTTGATGCAGCTCAGTGTTTCACTATGACGAGTTAGGGGTTAAAGGCCATAATATTATCACCAGCCGCAGTGAAACCACCACTGTGTGACTGACGGGGCAATATGAGCAGGCTGTCGTCTCTGGATCAGTTTAAAAGCCTCTTTAAGGCCTCGATGACGGAGAAGCTCATTTTACCTTCAGCAGGACACAAAGACTCAGTGTTTGGTAGCAGTGAGATCATAGAGCAGAGCCCACATCAGAAATATCACCCAGTATCAGATACCATCGAGAATCATCACCTCCTCACCTCAGTACATTTTATTTGTTGCAGAAATGCTCCTGATTAGCTGCTAAATGTGCAACACAAACAGGATATTTGTCAGGTCATATGGAAGATTAACAGGAGAGGGATACTGTGTCTTCTTTGTAGAAAATCATTTTTAGAAACAATAAGATTTCAGGAAAGACTTTTGGTGATAATGTGACTGTGGCCAGATAGTAGCTAGAAGTCCTAATGGATTGTGGTCACGTTGTGTCTCTTTGTGGCCGTTTTAAGTCCATTTGTAATCCATTTGTTTATCTTTGTGAACATTTTGTTCTGCTTTGTGGTCCTTTTGTGCCTCGTTGTGGTTGATTTGTGTCTCTTTATAGTTTTAGTATGTTGTATCTGTATTTGATCATTCTCTGTCCGTGTCATTTTTGTGTTTCTTTTGACAGTTGTGTCTGTGATAGTTTCAAGTCTTTATGGTTATTATTTGTATCATTGGGCTTGTTTTGTGTCTCTTTGTGATCATTGTGTATCTTTTTGTGGTCAGTTTGTTTCCCTTTGTGTTTGTGTTGTGTCTCTTTTTAGTTGTTTTATATCTCTGTGATTGTTTTGTGTCTTTTTGATCATTGTCTGTCTCTTTGTGGAGGGTTTTGTGTTTCTTTTGACAGTCGTGTGTTTGTGATAGTTCTATGTCTTTATAGTCATATTTTTGTCTTTGTGGTCCTTTTGTGCCATTGTAGTAGATGTTGTGTGTATTTGTAGTAATTTTGTTCTTCGTAGATATTAAATGTGGTTTTTGTGGGAATGTGTGTGCCTCGTTGTGATTGTTTTGTACGTCATTTTGTATCTTGTGAATGTTTTGTGTCCATTTGTGGTTGTTATAAATCATTGTGGTCAATTTTTGTCTCTTTTTAGTTGTTTTATATCTCTGATTGTTTTGTGTCTCTTTTTTTAACATTTTCTTTCTCTTTGAGGCCGATTTTGTGTTTCTTTTGCCAGTTATGCCTTTGTTTGCCTTTCTAGTCATTTTTGTTTGTATCTCTGTGATTATTTAGTGTCTCAGTTTGGTCATTGTAGGTCTTGTCTTGGTTGTTCTGTGTCTTTTTTTAGATATTGTGTGTAATTTTATTTCTGTTTGTGGATATTTTGTGGGGTTGAGGGTGGGGGTTTGAGGTAATTGCGGGTCTCTGTATTTGTTTTGTGTGTCATTTTGGCTGCTGGTGTGTTTGTGTTAAATAGAAGTCTCTGTGTTGTGATTCTGTGTCTCCTATTGGCAGTTTTGTATACCTTTGTTGTCATTTTCGGTCTGTTTTTGGCCATTTTGTGTCTGTTTTTAGTCATCACTTTGCGTCTCTTATTGGTCTTTACGTGGCCTGTTTGTGAATCCGTGCTAGATATCAAAATTAAAACATCAGTATGTGTGTTTGCAGTTACTCTTCACCGAGTGTGATTGTGAAAACATTGTTGAATGTTACATTGTGTGACACCATGGATCTTCTATCACTGTGAGGACCTTCACTCTCATTCCGAGCTCCTCGAACTCTGAAATCAGGTCCCTTATAAGGTCTGTCTTACAGCGAGGACCCGACTAAATGGTCTAACATTCACATTGGTCCTCACAGAGACAGACATAGATGTAAACACACCCTCAGCCTGAGGTCATGGAGGGGGATACAGGAAGCCGGCGCTTGGCCCCGTCTGACCTCGTCTGATTTCTGTGTGTGAACCAGTCCTCCCAGTTCATCAGAGTGAAGCACGATTAGGCAGGAAACAGATACAGGGCTGCTCAGACTGTGAAGAAAAGGCAGGATATTTACATGAATAACTCCATCAATGGGTTTTATTGATCACTGAACTTCATCTAAGTTTAGTAAAGAGAAGACAGTCAGAATCTGAGCATCATTTGTCTTTAACCCTCGTGTCATCCTGTGGGTCAGATTGACCCGTTTTAAAGTTTGAAAATGTGGGGAAAAAATATATTTTCACAGTGAAATTTTTTACTTCTGATGTCCACATTTTCAACATTTTTGGAAAAATTTTGGGTGGAAAAAAGAAATGTTTAAAGTATTTCTTTAAGAACATTCACAAAAAAAATCAACCAAAATCCAGCAAAATGAAAAATGATTTTTTTGTGAATGTTCTTAAAGAAAATATTAGAAGTTTTACTGATATGTATGTAATCACTTTAGATATTTTTAGGATTTTTTTTTGGAAGATTTTTACTCATTTTTACTAATTTTTTGAAAATATTTACAAGAATTTTCTTGCCATATTTGGAGGATTTTTAAAAAATAAATCTTTTAAGGAATTATTGGAATTTTCTTCCTGAAGGTTTTGCAAATTTTCTGATTTTTTTTTGCAGAATTTTTGGCTTTTTTTTAGACAAGGAAACAATATTTTTTGGTGCCCGTAAATGAGAACAACAGGAGGGTTCAAACAAATGTAGTTACTGTTGAGCTCCACTTCAAACATCCAATGCAGTTAAACCCTGCATCAGTGATAATCTTATGATTAGTTTTTGAAGCAGCTGTATTTTATATCAGTCCTTGTGTGTCCTTCTAAATTTAGCCAAAATGTCTGTGTGAAATCTGGAGAGTCTGGCTCGGTGTCAGTATTAATGCCTCCGGGTCGACTGATTGATCGAGCTTTTAAAAAATGCTCAAAGCAAAGTCTTCATGTTTCAAAATGTGTCAGCTTCAACTGGAAAAAACACTGAAACTTTCTGCAGCACAGCCTGAAATTATACTGCTGATAATATGTTTAATTGTAAGGTGTAAATTTATGAGAAAAATAATATTATACACAGTAAAAACAATTTTAAAAAATCATAAAAATACTAGATTTTTTCATAATAAATTTTACATGACATCATTTGTATTTTTTGGCTTTGAAATGTTTGTTGAACGATATTTACACAAATAATCAGGCACAATACTGCAGAAAAGGGCTGTTATTAGATGTGTTTTAACCTCAACCCTAAAAAACAAGTAAAAAGTTTCAAAATATCACAGTAATTAGTAATTTAGGTTCAGATTGCAAGAATCTACAGTTAATTTCAGATCACATTAAGTGTAACATGAGTTTTTAAATTTACATGTAAATCTAATTTAACAGATCTTAATTGAAAAAAATAAAGACGTAATGGAATTACCTTTGAGACACTGAACTGTGTGAACCTAAACCTGATTCTGACCTGAATCCTCATCATCTTCATTTTACTCCACATCTGCTGCATCACAAAACTGACACATCATATTGCTTTTGAATATCTTCAGAACATGATGCTTAATAACCCGCTATAATGTGGTAACTTTATGTGTGCGATTAGAAAAAATATCTTCTTCAGATGAAATACTGCTCACCAAATACATAGATTTTACTTCCTATTGTACACTGCACTGCTATGTGTACTATGTACAGTGAACCAGTACTATAAAGAAGAAGGAGTGGAGGAGTTTCTGTTGTTGTTCATTAACTTGCTCAGACAGCAGATGGAGAGTTGAACGCCTGCTGAGAGTGTTTGTGTTCATGTATTACTATTGTTGTTGGGGACACACAGCGATCAGACACCTGATTAATATGATGGAGGTGTCTCCTCATGCTGCCAAATGTGGAGGTTGGATCAACATGTGGAGCTCTTCATCTTTGTTGGGTTCTTCAAGCTGTTCCTGAGCAGTTTCTGTGGCGTAGCGTTGTGCTGCTGGGGGAGGTCACTGGTGTTGAGGAGTGTAGTCACCATGAGTGTACCTAGTAGAGACAGACTGATTATTACTGGCTTGGCCGATATTTGGCATTTTTCTGATTACTAGTGTCGTTGCTTTTATTGACAGATTATCAGTAAATTAAACGCACTACTCCAGGTGTGATGCAGCCTCCTGTCTCTGTCTGTATCACTCTGTGGCATCGGTGTCAAACTCATTTTAGTTCGGGGCCACATGCAGCCCAGTTTGATCTCAAGTGGGCCGGACCACTAAAATCACAGCTGAATAACCTATAAATAACCGCAACTCCAAATTTTTTCCTTTGTTTTAGTGCAAAAAAGTACATTTTGAAAATGTTCACATTTAAGGAACTATCTTTCTACAAAATATTATGAAGAACCTGAAATTTCCTAATAAAAATAAGTGCAATTTCAGCAACATTTTGCCTCAATTTATCATTTACACATTACAACTTACAGATCACAGAGTATATAGTATTTCACTTTATGATCAAAATGACAAAAGCCGGTCAAAAAAAGACAAAAAACGCCAAAAACAAGACAAAATATCACAAAAACGAAACACACCGTGACAAAACAATGGATAAATGACAAAAGACAAGAAATTATACAAATGACACAAAAAATGACAAAAGCTGGAAGCAAAATGACAAAAAATAGACAACACAAGCGAGACAAAAAGGAAACACAAAATGACAAAAATGAGAAACAAAACAACGAATAAAGCAAAACACAAAATTACAAAAATAAGACAAAGAACAAGACAAGATATGACAAAAAGAGGCACAAAATGACTAAAGAACACTGAGCAATATCATATTATACTTTATGATCAAAACAGCTTGTCATGGTCTAGAAATTATTTTAAAATTTATTGTTTTACAAATTTAAAATTTGCAGTTAATGCCTTCTCTGTCATTTTTACACTTCATAAAGTCGTCCCACGGGCCAGATTGGACCCTCTGGCGGGCCGTCTTAGGCCCGCAGGCCACATGTTTGACACCCCTTCTCTATGATCTCGAAAATGTCTCTCAAGCGAAAACTGAACAAGAAACAAAAACCATTGCCACAAACCAGGAAATTAGCTTTTTCATAGTCGCTAAGGCTATGCTAATGGCTAGCGGCTAAATTAGAAAGCAAATTACCCTGAAAAAGAATCTGTAAAACAATGACTAATAATATTTTAAGATCTGGACATTAGTGGACAAAAAAAGTGATAAAACGGTGAAATATCAGGAAAATACAGAAGAGCAGCAGACAGAACTGCAGGAGACAAACTGGTCAATCTCAGTCGATCCCACATAAACAGAGGAGCGTGTCCGAATTTAATCCTATTTCTATTTGACATATTCATTCATTGCCACTCTAATTAATGTAGAAGCCTAGTTATGAATGTCAGGTTCTCTGCTATAACACGCTAGAACATGAGATTTATATTGGTTCCAAATATGGCTTTCTTGATCACCAATAATCGGCATCTATTGAAGCCCTGGAAAAACCTGTATCAGTCGATCCCTAGTGCATATTCCTACTCAGAATTTGAGCATTTGGTTTGGTTTTGGACATCAGATTAGAACCAGATTTGAGTTTAGTTTAATTTATGAGTCGTGCGTTGTGTAACCAGAGTCCTCACAAAGACAGACTGGTGTGTGTGTGTGTGTGTGTGTGTGTGTGTGTGTGTGTGTGTGTGTGTGTGTGTGTGTGTGTGTGTGTGTGTGTGTGTGTGTGTGTGTGTGTGTGTGTGTGTTTCCTGCTGGGAGGCTGCAGGCTGCTTGTTTCTGATGTTTTTAATCCTTTTAGTGTGTGACTGAATGATATCAGCAGCCCACTGTGTCCTTATTTCATCATATTTCTTTATTTATTGAATGTATTCTTTCTTTGTGTTTTCTTTTTTTTTTTTAATCATTAATATAATTCCATCCACAGTCCAAACGGCTGCACGTAGGGTAAGCTGGTGATTCTAAACTGGCCAGAGGTGTGCATGGTTGTCTGTATGTTAGCGTTAGGCCTGTAGTGGGCTGAGTTACACTTTCTACAGGACAGAGTGGGTTTAACTAATGGAAGGGTGATTAATCTGAATTTTCTCTGAGGGAAACTTAAAGGTGGAGAAATGGAGATCAAACAGCAACTGCTTTGGACAGAAGACGTCTATAAAGTTTCATATAATTTCATGCGTTAATCTGAGTCCCACACCTGTCCTCAGCCTGCACAGTTCAGCTCATATGTACAGACAGTTTGAGTTTATTGTGGAAGAAAACATTAAATCCTCCTCGTTAACAGAGTTTTCTGATCTATATGCCACAAAGGTGAACAACAGGATATTTTTAACAAAGCTGGATGTGGTTTCTTGAGTTTTCTCTTTTTTTCCGACCAGTTTTTTCCATCCGGGGTGAAGCAGCAGAAGGAGTCAGCTGCTCTCACAGTAATCAGACTCATATCAGAGGAAATGTTGAACCGATCGGTTCGGTTTTCCGTCTCTGCTGCTCTCTGATCAGATGTTTGGCATCAGATCAAAGGCAGCGTTAGCACTCGGCTGGATCCTCTCCAGCCTGATAAATCTGTGGATTCTGCTCGGGATAATTGAGACCAACACCGTGGCATTCTGGGTAATGAGACGACGAGGTCGTGCCGAGGTCAGGGGGTAAAAATAATGTAAAAAATGTGACTTCATGCCAACAGAAGGGTCCAAAAAGTCATCCTTATGAGGATATGAGGAAGTAAAACATCCATAAATCCACTATAGACAGCTCAGAAGCTGTCTGATAATCTTCGTGTTTTTAGTCTCTGTCAGTATTGCAGTGATCCAGTAATAGCTGTCTGTACATTTATGATATTCTGCAAACACTACATCTCTCTAAATTGTCACAGGCAACATTATAGTTCCTGTGTCTGTAAAGGTTTCCCTGTTCACACAAACACGACTTTGAACCTTTCATGTAACATCATCCAAGAAACTACTCCTATCTTACTACTTTAACTCCTCTCTGCAGCTGTTTTCCCGCCTCGGCTGTAAAACAGGAAACTGCTTTTAAAAATATGGAAATGAACAGTGCCGAGAATCTGATTATCGGCACAAAGCCGGACAGCAGGGAGCCGCCAGAGGAGGAGAAGCCGGGCAGTAAATGAGAGAACAGAGAGGATTGTAGGAGTACTTCCTGTAACCCCAGCAGAGTCAGGGGTGACAGAGTTGGCTTATTAGGATCACTGATCACTGAAGCAGTCTACTGGGTCCAAACCACAACCTCTGCACACAGTGGCGCAACAGTATCTGTTGGAAAGCCATTCAAATGACTGCAGAGATGCAAAATAACCGCAGG
Source organism: Amphiprion ocellaris (assembly GCF_022539595.1). Classification (NCBI taxonomy): domain Eukaryota; kingdom Metazoa; phylum Chordata; class Actinopteri; family Pomacentridae; genus Amphiprion; species Amphiprion ocellaris. The sequence continues at coordinate 8,692,742 of NC_072777.1, forward strand.
AACGAACACAGGGATGCAAAAACACCACAAAAGGACACAGTTAGAAACATAAAAACACATAGACCAGAAAGTCACTAAAAAACAACAACCACAAAGAAAAAACGTACCAGAAAAAGACTAAAAGAAAACCTAAAATAAAATTCATACAAACTGAAACCAACTGCAAATATTCCAAAGAAACAAAAAACAAAAAAAGCTTCTAAAGAAGCTAAAAACAACAACAGAGAAACTAAAAATGGCTTCCAAGAAAGAGACAAAAAATGACTAAAGAAATTAAGACTCCCCTTCAGGCTAAAACAGACAAGGTCATCAGGATATTTAGCGCCACCATCAGGTCAACATGTTGTCCAACACTTTGGTCTTCACCAATACGTGTAGAACTTATTTCACTCTAGTCAGCAGCAGCTGCATTTACTGCTAATTAGCTAATGTTAGCATGCTAAAACTCCAATCTAACATGGTGAAAACCTGCTTAATATGTTAGCCATGTCATTGTTATTCTGAGGGTAGAATATTTAAGTTTGCTTTGGCTGCATTTTAAGGCATCTTCAAGTCAGCTCCTTAACACAAAGCAGCTTCAGTCCTCATTGATTTGAGTTCAGACTGAATGAAACCTGCAGTCCAGACCACAAAAATGTGGCGTCAGATGTGAGCTCTGACCTCCTGATAGTGATGGAGCCCAGCAGCTGTGCTGCTTTTTAATCCGTCCTCTGATTCCAGCCTCTTATCTGCTTCCTGCTGCTATTTGCATATTTTCACTGTACCTTAAACGCTCTTATCTGCAGAGACCCGGCAGGTCAGGAGGGCACGGATGTTTGTACTAATTTTAGATGTCATTTTATCTGAAACATCTCATCAAAACAGCAGCGAGCTTTTATTCTTAGTTCTAAGAGCCTCAAATGCTGTAGCTCACAGGGTTTACGTAAGTTCACTGTCAGCTGTGATGCATTTACTGACATTTTATTGATGTGTTCACTTAAAGTTGTATGCAGTGACATTACAACTGTGATGTGTTTAAATTTAGTAAAGGTTGAGGTGGTGTGATGCACTGAAGCTCATTTGGATGACGATGCGTTCACTTACTATGCACATTTTGATACACATTTGATTATCTCACTAAATTTAACATCTGAAAGTGCTGTCGATGCTCCAGTTTCGTCCAGCCTGCTTTACCATTTGACCTCCTACATTTCCCACAATGCCTTACAGAATCCTCTTCACTTATCAGGCTGATGGATGACAAAGCAGCTGAAGACAAATTTTGACATTTAATCATTAGATAGAGAAAATGATGGAAACAAAGAGGTTCATTAGTGTTTCAGCAGTGTGTCACCACAACCAGCCACCTAATGAGTGAACGTGTAAAATAGGTTTAATTACATGAATGAACAAATAACTTTTTCTTTCTTTCTTTCTTTCTTTCTTTCTTTCTTGTGTGTGAAACAACTATGTGACCAGTTGTTTATTGAAGTTGCTTGTCAGTTGATTAATCTCAGCCAGTTTCACACATTCATAAGATGATTTTGTATTCATGAATCAACCGAAGTGCAATTAACTCTCATTTTTAAGGCAGCTGCTGAATGAATTTAAAATAACTGCACTGTCAAAGAAAAGGAGAAAAAAGTCAATCATAATATAGATTGAACTGAATGAACTTTAACAGGGGTTGATCAGTACTTAGACCTACATCTCAACTGATATCAGTCTGTACTTGAACTGATAATGTGTTAATTACAGAGATTTTCCTTCAGTTAAGTTGCTTACAGACATATGGATCCAATGATATGCACGTGAAAAAATCAACATATGCGAGGTGAAAGTTCAGCTGCTGATTGGATCGTTGCATGAATAAGGATACACTGCTTATGTATAATATTAATGCAAGTTAAACATACAAATGTAGTAATGTTGTTAATGTTGTTATAATAAAATAGGAGTAATGTTAATAATATTATTAAAAGAGTTAATGTCAGTTATTACATTGGGTGTTTAAGCCCCTTTCAGTCAGTAGATGGCGCTGTTGTCCACACAATGCACTCTGTTTATCGCCATCACCAGTCATTTTGAGGAAACAACACATTTACACACATACAAGATTTCATTCAGCAGTGAATGGCTCTATTAAGGAGCCCAAGTGGGAAAAGTTCTCTCCTTTCTTATGTTATTAGTGTGTCCTCTAATTAGGAATGTTTGTGTTTCTGAGATCTGAGAAGGGAAGTGAAAGATGCCTTCAGAGAAGCATTATTTTTACTTGTTAATTACTATTATTATGATTTATTTTGCTTCTTAGTCAATATATGGCGTATCTGAATGGAATTTTATTAACTTTCTGCATTTATTTCATAAAATATATAAAGTTTGATTTGATTTGATTTGATTTGGAGCAGCTACTATAAGTTCACTGTCAGCTGCGATGCATTTACTGACATTTCATTGATGTGTTCACTTTATGTTGTATACAGAGACGTTACAGCTCTGTTGCTTTCAATGACTTTTCCACTGTGATGCATTCACTTACTATTTTCTACACAGACGCGCATATAATGACGCGTTCACTTACTGTCGTATGCGGTGACATTACAACTGGGATGTGCTTAAATTTAGTAAAGATTGACGTGGTGTGATGCATTCACTTGCTGCTGTATACACTGAAGCTCATCGGATGGCGATGTGTTCACTTGCGGTGCACATTTTGACACACATTTGAACATCTCACTAAATTCAACATCTCAAAGTCCTGTCGATGCTCCAGTTTCATTCAGCCTGCTTTACCATTTTAACTCCTACATTTCCCATGATGCCTTTCAGAATCAGACCACAGAGTCCACCAGTATTCTGGAACATTTAAAACAGGGGTAGCCAATACGGTGCCGGCGGGCGCCTGATTGCCCGCGACCATGTTCTAAAAATAGCACTAATCACCATGAAATTCTTTATAAAAAAAAATATAGTTGCAGTTCTTTTTAAATCCAAAATACTTACATTAATGCAGATTTCAAATTACAATATTTTTTATTTATATATATATATATATATATATATATATATATATATATATATATATATATATATATATATATATATATATTTTTTTTTTTTTTTTTTTTTTTTTTTTTTTTTTTTTTTTTAATAAAAATGTCTTTGGTGTAAATGAATTTTGACCTTGTCCGAGTCAAAGTTCACTGCGCATGTCCAACCACCACGTCACTCTGAAGCGTCCGGGTGCAGACCCTTTGGGAAGCTAGACGTGGTTTTTACCCCCAAAACATGACAGAGAAGTGAAAGAGAAAACACTATTTTCACGATGACTGGGAGGAAGAGTCTTTTTTCACGACAGTGAAAGATAAATGTATGTGTCCTATTTGCGGGGCGACTATTGCGTCGGCAAAGCGGCACAATGTGGAGAGACGCTACTTTAGCTGCTACAAAGCTTCCATGCTAACTAGCCACCTGCTAGCGCACATAGACTGGATGCGCACTACGGACAGAAAAAGCCGGGACTTAAAGGCAGCTTTGACATCTACTACGCGGCGAAAAGTTTCTTCATGGAGAAAAATGTACCATTAGAAAGGCTTGTTTCAGTGAGGACTGACGGGGCTCCTCCATGACGGGTCGCCATGCAGGCTTCATTGTACGATGCAGAGGTGATCCAGACTTCCCAACATTCCTACATTACCACTACATCATTCACCAGCAGGACATATGTATGTACAAAAATGACTGGATTTGATCATGTGATGACTCGTGTCGTGAAGATCATAAATGGCTCCAAAGCCAAACAACCAGGACATTGAAGGTGCTGCTGGAGGAGCTGTCAGCTGAATATGGTGACCTGTTACTACACACAGAAACCCCATGGATCAGCAGGGGAACAGTTTTGCAGCATTTTTTGTCACTGTTGACCGAAATCAAAGAGTAGATGCAATCCAAAGGGGAAGACACCTTGCTGCTTGAGGACACTGAGTGGATTCTTGACCTCGCATTTTTAACGGACATCACTTGGAAACTGAACTATCTGAACTGTGAGCTGCAAAGTAAAGGTAAGACATGATAAGCTCTGCAATGCCAGGCTTCCCACTAACACACATTTACAGACAGAGAAAGAGGTAACGTTGTCATTCAAAACACCGTGCCATTACACAAAAATGTGAAAATAATTTGTTGAAAACATGTAATGATTTGTTGTTATGATCTGTTAAAAATGTTGCAATGCTGGTGAAAAATGCTGGTGATTAGTACTAATGTGACAGGATTCATTTCAAAATGTGAAACAGTTGATTTTTTTTCTTACATAACTGATTGTACAAACATGGGACAGAGTTCATGAATTGTTCAAAAATGTTACAAAGGTAGTGGTTTGCACCAATGAAGCATGATTTGATGACAGTTAATGATTTCCTAAAAATGTTAGAAGTGACAATTTGCACAGAAATGTAACTGGTGTGATTTTGAACAAAATACTGCAAATACGCTGATTCATACAAAACTGCCAAGAAAGATATTTACAAAAAATTCCATATATTTATATATATATGTGTGTGTGTGTCTCCTATCATTGTTGTGGAAATCATTGTTAATAATTATTGTAGGGAATAATTAACATAAATGTGATCCGACAGCCTCTTTACATATTATTTTCATTGTTGTTGTTATTAAAAGATGATGGCGTAAGTTTGCTATTGAGGAAGTTTGTATCAAACAAGGTGCCCTTCGTACTACTCAGTACCCTTGAAGTTGCTCTCAGGTTCAAAAAGGTTGGTGACCCCTGATTTAAAACCATAACTTCATACTTACAGAGTACAGTTTAAGTGGAATAAACATTTAAAACTACATGTACTTGGACATATCGTAATATTTTGTCTTGAACAAACCTTTAAATACATAACTGAACAGTCATGTGGTCCTAGAAGTGCGATTCAACTGCTAAAACTTGCAACAACTGTGTTTTTCTGACCACTTGGGGGCAGCATAAGCTGTTGTGAAAAGTGTGAACCACTGACTGTATATAAAGATAGAGGAACTTTTCATGTTATCTGAAATACTGGTTTTGAAACTCAGTGGAAAAGCTTTGAATTTCAACATCTCAGCAATCCAACTTCTAAAAACTCATGGTTAACTAAAAAAAATCAGTTGTCCCCTTACAAAATGACATCGAAATGACTCCAAAGAAATCAACAAGGATTCTAAAGAAACTAAAAGCAGCTTAAAAGAAAGTAAAAATGACTCTAAAGAAACAAAAAACAACTCCAAAGAAGCTAAAAACTACTCTAAAGAGAACAAAGCATTAAGAAAAGTAAATATGACGCAAAAGAAACTAAAAATCACTCTCAAGTAACTAATAACGACTCCAAAGAGGCTACAAACTGCTAACAGTAGCCTCAACGCTAATAGCCATGAACATAGGTAGCGCTTCGCTGACACTGCAGGTAGGAGGCTAATTAGCTGCACATGCTAATATCAGTAGCTGACATTAGCAGATAAACAATGTTTATTTCACTCTTTACACATTGACTCTTGTGTTGTTTTCGTTTTTAGCAGTGCTAACAGTGTAGCTCATGTCAGTCTACACTTCAGGCTAAAACAGACAAGGTCATCAGGATGTTTAGTGCCACCATCAGGTAAACATGTTGTCCAACACTTTGGTCTTCACCAAATATACGTGTAGAACTGATGTCACTCTAGTCAGCCGCCGCTGTGTTTACAGCTAATTAGCTAATGTTAGCATGCTAAAACTCCAATCTAACATGGTGAAAACGTGCTTAATATGTTAGGCATGTCATTGTTATTCTGAGGGTAGAATATTTAAGTTTGCTTGGCTGCATTTTAAGGCATCTTCAGCTGTCCCCTTAATTATGCACAATTTTAAGCTTTAATAAACTATCACTACGAAGTGAGTACATTTCCCACTGTACAGATGTTAAATTATTATATTATATTTTAGATTATATTTGGACAGCAGCAGCTGTGATTGGATCTAACAGGAAGTCTTGTTGTTGTCAGCTCTGATGTGACTAAATGGACATACAGACAATATTTCCATGTGACTGTCTGAAAAATGAGTCAAAGGGAGCTTCTAGCTGACGGTGCTTTGATGTGGTTTAAAAAGCTGCAGGCAAAACATCTGTAGTCAAATGATTGTCAGCAGTTAACACTCGTCTGCTTGCAGCATGTGTTTTAAGTGTCCCACATTCATTGTGAACCCACGATAAGATTCTGTTGCTGGAGAACATAAACGCTTCCTACAGCGGCAACACCAGTCCAGCCGCTCCACCTGCCCCTGAATGCACCACACCCTCCTCATCAGAGCAGCAGGTTTTTATTAGAGAAAGGTAAAAATCCTCCACAAACTGAGGAATAAAAAAGCAAACAATAATGACAACACACTGCCATCATACCACCTTATCTTGTTTAGAGTAGAATTCTGATTTATTTACACTATATTTACTATTAAAGTGTCTTCGCCGTCCGATAGCATGAAACTAAAGTCTCTGATGACATCCACCAGATACATAATGCTTTGCATCTTTTTTCCTGTTTGTGTATTTCATCATTATAAGTAGTAATAATAATAATAATAATAACTGTATTTGTATAGCACCTTTCAGAAGAACATTCACAAAGTGCTTTGACAGATAGAACATAGTGATAAAAGAGGACTTTACTTGAAGGCGAGTCGATAAAAGAATCTACTGATTCGGTAAGCCTCATCTCCTCAGGCAGGTCGTTCCAAAGCCAAAGGACCCTGATGGAGAAGGTCCCGTCACCCTTGGATTTAACCTCGACTTTGGGACAACTAGGAGGGACCCGTGCGAGGGCACTACAGGGTCAAAATATAGCCAGGGGCAAGGCCCTGGCAAGCTTTAAAAGTGTTCAGCAGAATCTTACATATTTTCTTATTTCTAGTGACTACTGTGTCTAACTATCGCTCATGTGCAGCACTGAGGTGCACTGCCTTATGAGGAGATCAATAAAATCCTGATGGCGATGGAACAGAGTCTACTGTTGCCTTCCTGCTGTCTGGGTCTCGTTAGACATCAGTGTTAAACTGCTGTGTGTCCTGAGGCGAAGCAACTCTGACGTCTGTTCAGTTTTACAGGAACGTTTTGCATCCTATCGCCGCACATGATCAGTGTCTGCCTGCAGCTGTGATCCACCAGCTGGCAGCTACAACATGCAAAACACAGCCTGGGGTCAGGCTAGCATTTAAATACTGCAGCCATGGAGGTGTTTTACTGTTAGGACTCACATGGACATTTTCATAACAGGGGACACATCTGCACGCCGTAACACAGCTGACTTTTGTTGCTTGTCTTTTAACCTTCCTCTTGTGTTAGTGTTCCGTTACAGTTAGATTTATGTTAGTTATAGCCCCTCCAGATGGCCTTTCTTGATCATTTTCTCAGTTGATCATGTGTTCATGTCATGTGACTTGATTCAGGAAGTATTCTACCTCTAAGAGAGGGTGTATCTGTCCAAAAGACAGTAATTTTGGAATTCCTGGTTTCAAGTTGGTTGTGGTTTTTTGTCGTTATTTTACAACTGTTTTTATTATTAAACCTGATTAAAAATGCAATGAATAACATGTTAAGTAAGGTAAATGTACACCTTTCAAAAGTGATGTTTGGTTTGAAATCTGGCACTGGTTTACAATGTTCATTTCATATAAGTCACATGACCACGGTTTAGTTCAGAGTCACACTTGTGGGATTGTGGGTCAGTTGCAGTACGACTACAGAGGGAAACGCCATCATTGACTCAGAGAAAACCCTATCGATTCTGCACGGTCTGACAGGCGCACACGGTGATGTGACTTAAGTTTGTGTTTGTTTTATATTTTTGCCATTATTTGTTCAAGCGCTTTGTTTGGACAGTTTGGTACAGTGTTGTAAGCTGGCATATGGGACCAGTCTAGTGACAGGAAGCTAGTTTGAAAGACCTTTGGAATCTGTCTAAATAGAGACGCGCTTGTGAAACTTTGTGTATATTTGGCATGTTAGTATTTTTTTTTATTGTCATAGCTTTCACCGTGTCGACAGATTGGAGAGAAAATAAACATTGAAAGACATCTGTATGATGCGTGGCCTTCTACACATCAGACCAGAGTAGTTACAGAGGGAATGTGCTCAGAGAGACATCCAGGTGTTATCTGCATCCATCTGCTCCAGCGTTAGGTTTTGTGGCAGCATCGTCAGTATGTATATTTTAATTCATGTTTAATTGTGTTCCTACACAGGTATTGAAGAGACAGCAGTGTTATAAGTTGAAAATGGCACGCTAATGTGCATAATGTTTGCCTTTGCTAGCATTGTCTGTGTTAAGTAATTACGACTGCATTTTAATTTATGATAATCAGGAGATAAGTACTTCATTGTCTTTGTTATTTGCACTTACGTTGCAGGTTTAACAAATTCAAGGCAAACTGCTTGTATTTATAAGCTGGGTTTAGTTAACCCTTTGTCCAGTGCATGACAGCCTGATTGTGCTGCCACTAAGGCATTGTTTCATTTTTTACAGATTGTGTCTTTTAAATAATTCACTTTTGCTAATTTCAGTTAAAGAATGTGTTAATAGCTGCTAGGGCTGCATCTAGCGATTATTCTGGCGATTAATCGTTACAGCATCTACTGCAGTCTGCGCTGTGAGGCGTTCAGGGAAATGTCTGTCGATAAGCACATGTTCAGCTCATGAGGTGTTTCACCTGTGACCAGGTGGGGCCTGGTGGGTGCGATGAACTTACAATGTCTGTCATACTTTATTATCAAAGACAATAACTGGGGGGGAATTAAAAGATCAAATTTGACATTACTAAAGTAACTGTGCAAAAAAAATTATCTTAAAAATCTACTACTGCAAAAGTTAGTCTGGAGTATCGGTATCGATATTGGCGATACTGGCCCTGTATTTACTTGATATCGAACCGATACTAAATCTTGCAGTATCGTACACCACTAAAGAAAACTTCTGCACGCATTTGAGGTGCGTTCAGGGAACCTCCGTAAAATCATGTACACGTAAAAGCAGCACGTAAAGCTGCACACTGGCGATGCATTTAATGAACCTCTGTCATCTTGAGTGTCACAGAAAATAACCTGGGTTACAAAAGCGCAACAAAAAAATGACAAAAATAAGACAAAAAAACCCACAAGCGAGACAAAAAGGAAGCACAAAATGACAAAAACGAGAAACAAAACGGCAAAAAAAGACAAAATGTTAGAAAAATGAGACACAAAATGACAAAAGAATGAGCAATCTAGCATTTTACTTTATGATCAGAACAACCTGTCATGGTCTAGAAATTATTTTAAATTTATCATTTTACAAATTTACAATCTGCAGTTAACGGCTTCTCTGTAATTTTTACACTTTACAAAGTCTTCCCATTGGATTGGACCCTCTGGAGGGCTGCCTTTGGTCCGCGGGCCACATCTTTGACACCCCTGCAGTAGAGTATTGTTCATTTAACTCCCTGTTTGCTGTAAGCATGACAAAGACAATGTTATCCTAATTTTCCACCTCCCAATGTTAGCATATGGATGCTAATGTTAGCTTTGTCTCTGTTAGCTTGTTATTGTGCAGCTCCACTAACAGAAACCTTTGTAATGTTAATGCCATTCTGAAACACTTCCTACAGTTTTCACAAAATATTAAATCTGCTCCAACTTAACAAGGTGCAACATTTAACCAAATTAACACATTAATGCATCAGTAATTCTGGACTAATAATATAATAATGGCTCTTCAGCATCACACTTCTCTATGTGCTTCTCAATCGAAGTCCTCCAGGTCACAATAGAAGTCCTATGACTGCTTCACAATAAAAGCTGTGCAACTGATTTGAAATAGAAGTCATCCAGCTACTTTACAATTAAAGTTTTTTGACTGCTTCAAAATAAAAGTTCTTCAGCTGATTCACAACAAAAGTTCATAATAGTCATCTGCAAGCAGAAGATGCAATCTTTCCCTTTCTCTATCTTTTTGTGAGACAATGTATGGCTTTAAATGCAAAGATAATATGAAATGCAAAATAAAAACTGATGTCAGGATACACAGACAGTACTTGCCACTTCATCATATTTGACAGATTTTATTAGACGATTTCACAAAATAAAGTGGGGGTTCTTCAATAAGTTTAATAGTTTTCTGTCACTTTCAGTTTTCAATCGCTAAATAAAAATATCATGCATTATAGGCATGATGTATTTTATGATTCATGTATTTTTGCTAAACATATTTATAACTTTGTGTAGTTTCAGGTAGTTGATTTTTGAAAACTCCTTATGAAGCTTTAACCCTCGTGTCGTCCTGCGGGTCAAAATTGACCTGCTTTAAAGTTTGAAAATAAAATATATTTTCACAGTGAAACTTCTGATGTCCACATTTTCAACATTTTTGGGAAATCTTTGAATATTTTTTGGTTGAAAAAAAATGTTAAAAATGTTTCTTATGAACATTCACAAAAAAATCAACCAAAATCCAGCGAATTTCGCTGGATTTTGGTAGATTTTTCTGTGAATGTTCTTAAAGAAAATATTAGAAGTTTTACTGATATATATGTAATCACTTTAGATATTTTTAGGATTTTTTGGAGAAGATTTTTACTCATTTTTTTGAAAATATTTACAAGAATTTTCTTGCCAAATTTGGGGGATTTTTTTTTTTTTTTAAATAAAACTTTTAAGGGAAACTTTTAAGGAATTATTGGAATTTTCTTCCAGAAGGTTTTGCAAATTTTCAGAAATTTGGCGAATTTTTTGCTGAATTTTTGGACTTTTTTCAGACAAGGAAACAGTATTTTTTGGTGCCCATAAATGAAGACAACAGGAGGGTTAAAGAGCTAAGTTTTAGTTACCTGCAGCAGACAGGTGAGCTGCTGGACTCACCGCTGGTTCTTCAGGAGCCAATCAGCGCGCCTTAAACATGACTGACGTCCCTCAGAGCCAATGAGGTAGCGGCTATAAGAGCCTCCGTTGCCTCCTTCCTCAGTCTGGTCTCTGCAGCGGCATGTCTGGGTGACTCTCCGTTAAAGCTTTTACTCGGTGGAGTTGTTCTCATGTGAAGCTCCAGATCACCGTCCAACCGCAGACATGAGAGCCGGGCTGCCGGTGCAGCCTGCGGGCAGGAGGCGGAGGAGCCGCCGGAGCCTGAGCTGCTTTCTGCCGCGCCGCCCCCGGCACAAGGAGGAGGAGCCGCCGGTGCTCCTGCTGCGGGACATGGGTCTCTGTTACCGGCTGCTGGAGCGGCTGGTGCCCGCACTGGTGCCCGGCATTGCAGCCAGCAGGCTGGAGATCCTGCAGCATGTCATCGACTACATCCTGGAGCTGCAGACCGAGCTGGACGCCTCCTGCCCCGCCGGAGAGCGGGAAGAATCCCGTGTGACCGGCAGCAGCAGCTCCAACAGCGGACACGGAGCCGCCAGAGCCCCGCTGCCAGCAGGTAGGAGACCCAGCAACAGTGTGGTATTGATCAGATATTGGTGGCTGATCAGCTCTGACTTTAGTGTAGACTCCGGCAGCTGACATGACATGCAATGCAAATGTTTTTGCACATCAAAGTTACAAAAAAATTCTCTTTAGCAGCTTTTTTTTTTTTTTTAAGTAAGCTCAAAATGTTTGAAGTTCTGATTGTTGATCAAACATAAAATATATTAAAATGGTCTTTAACTAGGGTTTTTAGCACCAGGAGTTTAAAATCCACAGGTTTAAGAGAGCCTTGTATACTATGAATACAAAATATTAATTGATTACGCCCTTAAAATGCCATTACAGCTGCTTTATTTCAACAATGTTACTGAAATATGAATTATTTTCTACATGGTTTTCCTTTTTTTTAAGGCCTCTGAAATGCATCCAAAACAGTGAAACGTTTTTGGCTTAATTTGAAAGTAAGATTTACACTGAACAAAGAAATTGAGACAGACAGATATTGTTTATGTATATATTGTTTGTTAAAGTTTGGAGATGCGGGTTTTGGGCTTCATTCAGACACTTAGACCAAAATAAACTCAGTTCCTGTCAGTATTAATGAGAGACTCCAGTCTAACATGAGGATGATGGTTTTGTTCATGTAGCTGCACCACTGCAGCAGTTTCTAATGTCTTTGTGTCTCTGCAGTCCACACATTTCCCCCCAAAACGCTCTGATGTGGAGGAGAGCTGTGTGATGCTGTGCTGATATGGTGAGAGAATCAAACACACCTTTGCTCTGAGGCCTCACAGCCTCTTTTTGTCCTCATCAGAGTTCACCCTGACTTACTTTATGTATTAATACAACAGCAAATCTTCCTGGAGTATGGTGTAAGGAGGGCGAGGGAGTAAAATCTGCACCACAATCTGCTTTTGGTGTAAAATTCTTTATTTCTGACCGGAGTATAGTGCTAAGATTAAGTAGTAAAATCTGCATGTTTCTGACTGGAGTCTGGTGCATTCTCCCTTTCACTTAAGAATCAAATAAGATATAATTTGTACTAACTTTTGCATAAAAGTTTATTTGAATTAACATATTTGAGTTTTCGAGCTCAGAGAATATCAGCAAGCATTGTCCTTTCACATTTAAAGCTTTATGATGGTCTGACGGTCGTGTTTTAAATTCACTGAAGCTCCATCAGCTGTGGTCAAAGTGGCGCTAAAATCTACGTTTTTTTAAACTAAGTCTGGTTTGTAAAATCATTTGTATTGAATCAGTTTGAACTTTAAGACTGGAAGTAAAACAGCACCTGAGATTTAGATTGTGACTTCAGAGCACAGCTGTCTGTGTGATTTTCAAAATAATACTAATCACGTCAAATTAAGAGTCGTATGAATGGTGCTTTCAAAATCTAAAAAAATGTTTTCATTTTTTCATTTCCTTTGGAGAAATGAGAAAAGACCCTGAGTCACGTGCTAAAATTCTAGATAACATGTCTTTAAATTCAGATTCAACAATTATGTTTGTTTTACCTGTTCTTAATGGTAGTTTCAAATACTCAACCTTGTAAAACCCAGTTGCAAAAATACATCAGTTTTATTTAGTTTTTATTATTTTAAAGTAAATAAAGTGTCACTGCAGCTTGTACTCCATTTAAGGAATTTAATTATTCTTTCTTGTTTGTGAAAAAAGTGTGGTTGAACTTCTTTTTACTCATTTAGTTACTCGCTTTTTACAACTTTGAATGCAGGGCTTTTATTTTTAATGACCTCCATCTTAACCACTGTAATAAAAAACAAATTAATGATGAACACTCAGATTTAAAAAAAAAGAGGTCAGATGGCAGCTTTAACATTCAACATCCAGATTTTATTAAATACTTTAGAGTGAGACAACAGATTCCCTTAAATTCATCTTCAGATGAGTCACAGATGTTAAATCTATTGGAGAGCACTGAGATGAACAACAGATACAACAAAACATCCAGCACCACCTAAATATGTCTTTAAAAATGAACACATCACAAATTTACATAAAAAACATACATATAATGGAGGCTTTTAATTTGAAGAAAACTTTGTTCTCAGCTTTTATTAAAATGTTTGACTTCATTCTGAAATTTGAAGGAAATCTGCAGAGCTGAAATATCTTACTGTTTTTCTTTTTACTTTTTCAACAAAACCTCTGTTGCATTTACTGGAATTAAGTTAAATAAGGTAAAAAAAAAAATAGTGTTTTTAAATTTCTGTTTGTCCACCGTTGTCTCCTCTCAATAACGATAAAAATGAAAGGAAAAAAACACAGAAAAAACGATCTAAATATTGAATGTGACATCTTTCTAATGTTTTGTTTGGCCAACAGTTCAAAACCAAAAGAGATCCTTTTTTCTCTCGGGTGAAACAAAGAAAAGAAGCAAATTCTCCTATTTGAGAAGCAGGGACATCAAGTATTTGCTAGAAAATCATTCAGGCATTTGATCGATCAGTTGAAATGGTTGATTTTCTGATGGAGTCAACGAAAGCATGTCACAATACACAACGCTGAGACACAACCACTGATTTGTTCATTTCACTCTAAACCAAACAAACATCTTCAGCACAAACAACTGTAAACCCACCAACACTGTAAACGGAGTCAATACTGACAGTTTAAGAGCCGATCGATCAGTTTCTGCTCGCAGCTCAATCAGACGCTTCTGTGAAAACGTCATTTTTCAAAGTTAAAGAGAGCCTTTGTTTTTCACATTAAATCAAGAGAATCTGTAAAAGTGGCATCTTTTTAAGACAAAGAAACAAAAAGCAGTTTTTAAAACTTAACTGACCTGTTAGTATCTGCTGTCTTTTTCCTTTTAAAGAGGACAAACTAGTGTTAAGATAAACAACCAGTACAGAAACTGGTTTTACTGGTTTTAATGTTGAAATATTTTAGTATTTTAAAGGAGAGTAATGTCGAAGGTGTTCTTTTATCACTTCCATTAAAAAGCTTAATAAAGGTTACTGGCACACAAAGTATAAAAAAAAAAAAGCACATTTACTGACATGTAAACAGATCTATCCTTACTGCTGAAACAAGATGTCTAATATAACAACTTAATACTGTAATAGTACTGTTTATTTACCTGCCACAACTCCATATTGAGATTAGTTCAGTGGATGTGAGTGGACTCCAGTGACAGATGTGCACTTTGATGCGTTTCCTAATTTGGAATCACACTAAAAATCACCTGAAGATCAGCATGTTCTAACTGCGATCTTGGTTTCCAACGTTTTTTTTTTGCATCTTTGTAAAGCTGCAAAACTTCCTGTATCAGATTGAACTCAACAGATTGCAGCAGATTTCCATGCTGTCATGTTCTACTAGTCTGCAGTATAAGCTCAGAAACTTAAAATTCCTCCCCAGCTTCCAGAGAGAGATTGTGTCACTGGTTGAGATCTCAAGTCGAGCTGGTGTCCACTTTTTTCTACACTACAGACAGCCATACAATCATATCTACAGGGATAAGTTCAACCAGCTGGTGACTTACGTTCAACTTTGTAGCTTCAGTTTAGAGCAGATCTTTGGACCCTGGTTACCTGCAAACAAGTCTAAAAGTTCCATTTGTGACAGTTATTATCTACTGAACAAATAACAATACCAAAGTGTTGATACTTGGAGGCGACACGTCACATCATCACAATAACAACATGCAGCAGCTTTACTTTAGCTCCTACGTCACTACGAAGCTTCAGGTTCATCTACAGAGTATAGCTGTGAGCATGCAAGAACACCACTGATGATACAAGACACTAAAAGTATGAGTCCACCAGCAGCCACTCTTCACCTCTTCTATGTCACCGTATCAACGGTGAGACATTTTTAGTGTTTTAAAGTCCAAATTACTTAAATTTTAGTCAAACAAGTGCTTAATCAACTCATCAAAGGATTTCTCACAATGTCAAACAGTATTTTCTCGTTTGTTAAATTTCACGACCTTTTAAATCTTCAACTTGTTAAACGTCAAGACAAACCTTATTACGACTTGTTTATTTTCACTTCTCGTTGGTCCGGGAGGTTGGAGGGCAGCTCTTGGTGGACCCTCAGTGCTCTCTTTATCTTCTTTGTGAGCTCACAGGATGCTCTCACGCTCCTCGCCGAAGGTAACGGTGTCGGAGGACACAGTGCAGATCTCCGGTGGGTCTCCAGGTTTCAGCCCCCTCTTCAGGTGAACCACTCGGACGTTCTCATTGTTGGGCCCTGGCCTGGTGGTGGTGGTGGTTGTGGTGCCGGTGGTCCCGGAGCTTGGTGAGAGGATGACGTCACTGGTGGAGGAGGAGGAGGTTGGGTTGGAGGAGGAGGTGGAGCCCTCTGCTGGCTGGCGGGGGCGGTTGCCCTGTTGGGCGTTGGTGTTGTTGTTGAGGGTGACGTTGCTCGGCATACGGTTCAGGTTGTAGCTCTTAGAAGAGGTCCAGCTCTCCTCAGGGCTGCTGGCCAGGAGGCTGCACTGGTCCTCGGAGCAGATGGACATCCGGGCCACGGCCGGGTCCTGGAGGCCGCTGAGGCTGTTGGGAAGGCCACGCTTCCTGGCAAGGCTCTCCTCATCTAGTTCGATCAGGTTGGCCCTCTCCAGCTGTGACAGGTCCGCCTCCTCGTCCTGCAGCGAGTGGTTGGGCGAGCTCTCGTTGGACCGAACCCCCGAGTCGGAGGAATCCTTCTTGTCCAGCATGGCGTCTGACAGGTAGTCCTTCCCCTTCAGCGCCAGTGAGCCGCCGGGAAGTTTGGGGTCGACCATCTTCTTGCCGTCTTTCAACAAGGGGGCATGATCTGACTCCTCGGACTCCTCATCGTCACTGGTCAGCTTCTGGTAGCGCAGCCCTCCACCAGCCTTCAGCTTCAGGTCAGCAGCGCCCTGGAACAGCCCAACTCTTTCAGCTGAGGTCTTGCGGGTCAACATGGACTTGGAGGATCCGTGGTCACCTTTTTCATCCTCCTCTGTGATGGGGTCTAGCGCTTCACCGTTGGAGGCGAACTCAGTGTTGTCTGCAGCTGGCTTGCTGCCGCTTCTCTTGTTGAAGAATTTGCGTCCATCTGGCTCTGTGCTGTCCTTGCTCTTGTCATCAGATGATGATGTCATGAACTGTCCCGGCTGAGGTTGGACGGGTTTCTCTCCAACGCCGCCGCCCATCTCCAGTTGGGCCATCTGGGCGATGTACTCCTGGTAGGCATCACGGTACTCGGCCTGCTGCTTGTCCGTCAGCTTGGAGATGTCGTTTGAGGACTCCTGAGAGTTCAGGCTGGTCATGCTGGCGGTGCGGTGAGGGCCACCCTGTGGACAGAGGATAGAAGAGCAGGGAAGGAAAAGCAGTACATTCTTTACTTACAGATGTAAAAAACGGAACAGAAGTAGGGATTAACCAATATGTTTTTTATTTTATTGTTTTGGAACCAATACCAATGCCGATTATTGGTAATCAAGAAAGACAAATAACCAATAGCTGAACCTGATATAGATTAAATGTAGTGTTTTAATATCATGTAATAGGAGAGCATCTGTCATTTATAACTCCGCTTCTTTATTGATTAAGGTGACTAGAACTAAATATGTGAAATAGAAATGCAATTACATTAGAATGCTCTTCTCTGTTTTTGTTGGATCGACTGGAACTGATCAGTTTGTCTCCTGCAGTTCCCACTAAACGTCCACTATGATTCTTAAAGCATTATAGACTCTGTGCCAGGGTAATTTGTTACTGCCTTCTAACTTAGCTGTTAGCTGTTAGCATAGCCACTGTGAGAGTAGCTAATTTCCTGGTTTGTGGTAATGGCTTGTGTTGTTCAGTTTTTGTAGTCTCTGCTTAAGAAACATTTCTGAGACCACAGAGTGATGACAGACAGAGAGAGGTGGATGCATCAGACCTGAAGTAGCACATGTAATTTATTGATAATCAGCCACTAAAAATACCAGTATGGATTATCGGAAAAATGCCAAATATCGTGCATGACAGTCAGGCTGATAATTGATCTATCCCTAGACAGAAGGCCAATGAAACTCACACTGATTCAACAAGAAGATAGCTTTAGGTAATGTTTTTAAATGAGTCATAAAATGGGTGTCCCAGAAATAAAAATAAATGTCAGTTTCCTTTAGAAAAACTTGTGCTGTGATCTTAGAGCTCATCCCTCCCACATTCTGCTCTATTTACCATCCACTGCATGTTTCCATGTCGTGGTGCCTCTTCTAGACCCACGTTGCTCAGCTCCTCAAAGCTCAGGTTGAAACTGTACATTGGCGAAGCATCGGGGTTGGCAGCACCAGCGTGGGGCGGAGCCACTGCACGCCTTCCTGCCTCAGTGTGACCACCAACAACGCTGCCTTGCTCACTGGCAACTTCCTCGTGTAACACCTGGCTCTCGATGTGACGCATGTCCAGAACCTGCAGGACAGAGGAGATGATTTAAACATCCTCTGATGAATCAAATCGTGACAGTTTCATCTGCTTTCTGTGGACTAACCGTGGCTCTGAAGAGCTGCCAGTCTCCAAAGTTCATGCTCATCTCCTTCTTCAGCTCGTCGATGTTACACTGAGACAAAACTCTGCCATTGACGTTTGCCTGAAAACAAGATGGAGAAAATGACTAAAAAGGACAAACCTCCAGCACTGTTTGCTGCACATGATAATTTACAACCACACAGATCTGGTGTTACAGTGGACTCTGTCAGTGTGTGAGGTCATGTCACTAACCTTCCTGATGGTGGCGGTATACTGTCCCATCATGCTCTGGTCGATGCCTTCAATCTGTCGCACGCGCTCACAGACGGACTCCGTCGTCATGGAGCTGAGGAGGATGGCGGGAGTGCCTGACATGACGGAGGCTGAGCCCTGAACACAAAAGCAAATGGGTGTGATCTCCAGGAAAACTCAGAGCATTTTTTAAATATCAAAGTTTTAATGAGCCATTTTTCACTGCAGGAACATGTGGGCATTTCGGTGCACAGGAACCACCCCACTAGAACCTTTTTCAGAGCCACTGTCGGGGAGAAAAAGTACCTATTCCAGGGCAGGTGCTTCTCAACGGTCCTGAAAAACTACTGTGCAGGGCCATTTTTCTGCCCTCTTGATATCCTTGTTGAGTAGAAGTCTCTTCCTCTCTATCAACACTTTCTTCAACGTGAAAGTCACCATATAGGCTAATATAACAAAACCTAATTTTCCTGTTTCCTATGTGCTCATAGAACTGGAGTTAGTTGCAGTAACTACTATCTGTTGTTAAAAAAAAAAAAAAAAGGCCAATGAAAAGGCCGATTAGGGGCTTGTTTCAGTGAACATTCAAGCCATCCTGTGTCTACAAGTTCTTGCAGTGGAAAAGTACTTTATGTTTAACATGTAGCATCCAGCATGTGAGCTGGATGGAAACTACAGCTACAACACAGAAGTCAGGTTGAACTCTGAGGACGGATCAAGCATTGCTACAGTTAGTGATGAGACTCTACTCTACATAGAGGATCTAAAATCTATTATTAGCAAGTAAATAGTGCCCGAATTCTTCCCAGCTCATTGCTGGTGTGTCTTTGAAACTGTGTGTGTGTGTGTGTGCGCGTGCGTGCGTGTGTGTGTGTGCGCGTATATGTGGCTGTATGTTTTCCTAATTTATCTTTTCATCTTTACAATTACTTTTCTGTTGAAGTTCTACTTTCTTTTGTTTACTGGCTTCATGAGAAACTGAAATGTTGATTGTGACAAAATTAAGCTGCACACAAAGCTAGGAAAACCATTTTTTTTTTTTTACACATATTTTTTTGATTAGTATTGATGTTCAGACTTCTGTACTGCTTCTTTGATCAGATGTTTCTTCAACTAAAACAGAGAGCTTAAGAGTGTTCTATTTGGTTCTTAATTAAATTTAAAAATGGTTTATAATCCCATAATAGAGGGATCACATCAGAAACTCTGGTGTCATGTTATCAGTGTCTAAAGACTTCAATAATAATAATGCTTTTTTGCTGAGTACAAACTGTTAATATGTTGGGTGTCTCATTTCTGATGTTTGTTACAAATTATTCAGATGCACAATTCGTCATTTTTACTGCAAAGCAAAGTGCTAAGATCATTTGTGCAGAGGTGGAGGTGAGGTTGGGGGTGTGAGTTTTTAGGGGTCAAAGGTGAGAACAAAAGTTTGACAGCTGAGCAGATCAAACAGCTACTCTACTGAAGCTACAGGTTGTTCCAGGCAGGTTGCATGCTGGGAGCTGTAGTAGTGAGAACACTTCCCCATCATGTCCACAGCATCCGGCTGACCTCTGACTCACTCGTGGCTCCATCGCTGTTTCATGTTTATAGCAAGCTGAAACGCGACTGCATCTCTTTCAGATGTTTAGATGTAAAGGCTAACCCTGCTAGAATGCTGTAGCTAACAGACGACACCAGGATTCTGACAAAATGTTATAGGTTGAACTTGGACCTCTAAAAAGACAGACATTTGCTGTGGACACTTCAGGTTGGCGTGAAAGGAAGGAAGGAAGGAAGGTGTGATCAAGGACGGAAGGAGAGTCGTGTTAGGGAAAGTTCAATACCTGCTTCCTTTTCAAAGATGAACTCTTATACTGTAGACAGACAGACAAGACAGACAGACGAGGGATGAAAACATCAGGAGAACACAGATGACTGACAGGACACAGAGCGGAAATGATTGCAACCAAACATCAGCAGCTGTTTATAGGACACCAGAAGAAGAAACTAAAATCACTTCAGTGTTTGATTTGTTTCCAGGCTACACGCCCAGCCACCACAGAAGAAGAGACGGAGCTGAGTGGAGGAAGTGCTCAACAGCAGAAGAAGAAAAGCAGAAACCAAAAGCGGTGATTGTGGAGATGCAATTCATGAATAAACTAAACTGAAATCGTTAGCTTAAATGAAAGAATGCAAGAAAACCTGTTTAGCTTAAAGTTTGACTTCAAACTAAAACATTTAATTAACACCGGCAAAATGTATTCAAGTTATTAACTTATGTTGAAAAACTTTTTTGGCAATTTTAGTCAGACAAAATAAAACGTACAAAACATGGACATTTTTGACTCAGATAATTTCAATGAATTGCAAAAATATTGAACATCATCATTAGATAAATCTATTTTATATATATATATATATATATATATATATATATATATATATATATATATATATATATATATATAGATATAGATATATATAGATATATATACTGTATATCAATATAATATCAATATAATATTGATTCGGTGTGTCAAATGTGATTGTTTTTTAACACAACATTTCATTTGGTGTTTTTGTGTAGATTTGTATTCATCAGTTAGCAAACAAACAAAAAATGCAGTGGAAAATTAGTAAATCTATGAAATGCAGACATGTAATTATCATGTTTTTCTAACGGGTAATAACTAGTTTATAATGCAGCAGTGAGTAGATAAACACTCAGCGAGCACTTTGTAGAAACACCTGCTGATTACTGCGGTGATCCAGTCAGCCTCAGTTTTCCTCCAGCAGCTGCTGATGATAGATTTGTGGGAAACAAATTGACCCCGTTTTGGAAAGTACAAACAAATTCTTCACCAGATTTCATTTAAATTTTCTTTATTCAGTTCTTCTGTGGCTGATTGTGTTCAGGTCTGTGCTGCTTGAAACACCAGTTGAACACACAGATGGCTTGAGATAATCTTTCTATGTACTCCCTGGTTACTGCACTAGTACGCCCGGGGGTGTTAGTACCCCTAGTCAGGAGATCGGCAGCATGAATGTGCAGCTGACAAATCTGCAGAAATTATGTAATGAATCATGTGAATGTGGAGCGAATCTTAAAACAAAGTTTCTCTGATAGCAAAGGGATCCAGAGTTAGTGTGCTGCTCCTAATAAAGTGCTCACTGGTTGTACAAGATGTTCAGTAATGTCAGATATCTGTCTTCTGTAAACACATTTTATACGATTAAAACTAGTCGTGTGTGTAAAAAGTGATCGGGTTAATAGGATTAATCAGAATCATTTATGTCGTCTCTCAGACACACAATGAGAAACGGGTACTATGATTTTACTGGTCCTCGCTGTATTCAGGTTTTAGCTGTTTTCGTACTTACAAGTGCGGTGGTGGCGTCTCTGCTGAAGGAGCTTTTAGTGGGCAGACGTGGATGGAAGTGTGGTGGGAAGGAGGCCACGAGTGGACGTGGCAGCTGGTAAACGTGGTGGGGGAAATATGGCTGAGGGGAGGGGGGGCACAAAATCAAAATGATGATCATGGAAACGACTGAACACAAAAAAAAGTCAAATCAAAAAGTGAGTCACTGCTGCTGCACGGTACTGGATCACTGAGAGGTTTTGCTGCAGCTGGTTCACGACTAAATGTCTCTAAATACAGACAACTGACAGCTATTCAATTCCATTTACATTGTTGGGCTTTCAGGACATTTATGACAAAGAGCAAAGATGCTGCATCATTCCTTTAGATAACCAGCTCACACATAAACGTGTAAGAACCGCAATTTCCAGACTATTGAGCGCACCTGAATATAAGCCGCACCCAATAAATTTAAAAAGAAAAAAAGGTTTGTACATATATAAGCCACACCCGACTATAAGCCGCAGGTGTCCACATTGTAACATGAGATATTTACACAGAAAGATTTTAACTTTTAATTAAATAAAGGCTTTTTTTTCCCTACGAACACTGCCTGTAACATCGCAGTAAAACACATCGAGTCAGTTCACGTTGCCGACTCAACGTCTCACCATCGATTCATTGATGCCAAGCTAACGTCCAGCAGCTCTATTTCCTTTTTCGACAGGCAGATCGATTGCCTTTAACTAAAAAGCTGCATCTTATGCATTTCTTCGTGTGTTTTCCATGATGAGGGTGTGTGCATGAAGCAAAAAATGACTGAAGAATTTAGTGTGAGTGCGTTTGATTTAATTCGAACAGTTTCATTGGTCCACTGTGAGCTGTTCGGTAATTTTATTGGTCTGATGTGACGAGGCTAAACGTATTGACGGCATGAAGCTCTCCCATAAAAATCTATACATTAGCCGCATCGTTGTATAAGCCGCAGGGTTCAAAGCGTGAGAAAAAAGTAGCGGCTTATAGTCCGGAAAGTACGGTAAGCAGCTCGTTTCTTGCTCGCTCCGTGATGATTGGACAGCTGCCGGTCAGCTGACTGTGCGACAGCAGAGACTCACCGTAAAACACAGGAATCAAATCAAGTCCAAACAAAATGACTCAAACACAGAAGATGAATGGGACTGAACCAGGAAACCGCCATCACATGACATGATGACATCACCACGCTACTTGCCGCTCAGAGTCGCAGGGAGGCTGTGGACTCACTACTAACACCTGAGAGCTGAACCTCCAGTCAGTGACATCATCAGGTGGGCTCAGTGGGCGGGGTCTGTACTCACCCTGTTGTAGAACGGGTGCTGGGGGCCCGCCATGCCGCTGTAGTAGCTGCTGTGAGGCTGAGGGGAGACAACGCCCCCCGCTGGCTGGTTGAAGGGTCCACTGAAGGAGGCGGAGGGCGAGCAGGTCGACGACACCTGACTGTAGACCGAGGTGGGGCGAGGCTGAGCCTCCTGCAACGGGAGGGCGGGGTACGTTACCCCGCCCATATTCATCTGTTCTCGGGCTGCACGAACATCTGGATCAGACAGAGAGAGAACATCTGGATCAGACAGAGAGAATATCTGGGTCTAAAAGACAGAAGCGAGAACATCTGGATCTGATAAGACGACAAAGCATCTGCAACAAAGACAGAGAGAAGATCTGGATCAGAGAGCAAGTACAAGAACATCTGGATTAGATTAGAAGAGAAAGAATGTCTGACTCAGAAAGAGAGAGAGAAAACATCTGGATCAGGCAGAGAGAATGCCCAGATCATATAGAAAGACAACACCTGGATCAGATAGACAGAGAGAGAACATCTGGGTCAGAAAGAAATGAACTAAGGTTTTGAAAGTAGTACTGCAGTATCTGCTGCTCTGTGAGTACTGTGGTAGTAGTACTAATGCAAGTCTAGTAGAGCGAGTTGTACTAAAACTAGCTGTAGTACTACAGCTACGATGTTTGCAGGCTGTGAGTCTGTAGCAGTATTAGCAGTTGTGTCAGGTATAGCATTACTCGTAGTATCTGGAATAATCCCCAGTAATGTGTAGTAGTATTAGTTGTTGTAGTATTAGAAGCAGTAGTATTGGTAGGACCTGCGATGATCTCTCTGAGTTTGGGGTCCAGGTTGACGGTGCAGGGCAGGAAGGTGCGGATGTCTCTGGCTGTCAGGACGGGCGTTCGCGACGACAGAAAGACCTCGAAGCTGCGAACGTCTCCATCAATCTCCAGCAGCGGCTCCACGTCTTTGGTGGTCGGGATGTTCTTTGACACCCTGAGAGACAAAACACACTGAGCAGCTGCTGCTGTACAACAGAATCATGTTACCAACAACAAAAGTGGGTGTGACCTCTGACCTCTCGTAGATGGTCTTGAGCGTGGCCTGGTCCGGGACTCCGTCGGTCTCCTCCAGGTACAAGATGAGCCACGACGTCCTGTAGGGCCACTGCTCTGTCAGGTTGATCCATGACGCCAGGCGGTCCCAGTTAAAGCTGATCTGATTGGCTCGCAGCAGACGACCTGGACACAGGAAGGAGCAGGTTTTATTTGCTGCTACAAACCCAGATCCAGGTGTGAGCCGGTTCTGGTGCCGAACACTCGGGTCACCTGTGACAGAGACGATGTTGAGCAGCCTCCTCATGGTCTGTGGGCTGATGTCACTGAACCAATCCTCCGTCACCATCAGCTTCGTCAAGTCGAATGACATCTGACGAGTCACTGAGCGCTGCACCTGACGCCGCCGGTACGTGTCCTGCACAGACACAACACGGGTCACATGAACAGATCACTGAATGACCTAGTGG
The DNA here is from genome assembly GCF_022539595.1 of Amphiprion ocellaris. Lineage (NCBI taxonomy): Eukaryota > Metazoa > Chordata > Actinopteri > Pomacentridae > Amphiprion > Amphiprion ocellaris. The sequence goes on from NC_072777.1 coordinate 8,717,047, forward strand.
CCATGAGGCGAGACACAACACAACCACAATGAGGCTCAAACAACTATAAAGATACATAAAGAGACACAACAGTACAAATAGAGTCAGATGACTGCAAAGAGACACAAAAACACTCTACAAGCACAGACACAAAATGAACGCAATGAGACTCACACAAGACACAAGGCAATGACAATCAATCAATCAAAGTTTATTTGTATAGCCCTTTACAACAGCCCAAAGAGTGACCAAAGTGCTTCACAGTAAAAAAACAAGAAAATAACTCAAAATCAATACAGTAACTTAAAGCAAGACAAACAATCACACTCGCACTCACACCTACGGGTAAATTTAGAATAATCAATTGTGACAGCTCCTAGGCCTCAGGACCAGTTCCTGTTTAGCTGGTTGCTAGGGAACTGGGGGAGTGGCTCATTGGCCATGATGGCCGACACCTGGCTTGACTGCTCACATCTATATATACTGGTGTTGTAGCTGGCAAGGGGTCTCGTTCTCTACTTCTTCCTGGGTTCCCTGTGGTCTGGTTTGGTTGAGTTATTTTGTTTTCTCATATACATGATCACACATCCATTCACCACACACATTACTGCTGAACTGATGGCACATTTAACTCAGTTTCTTTGATAAATTTCATTTAACTTTAATTTGCCATGTGTGATCTCCATATTTTGTCCTTTCTCTGAGCCAGGTTGTGACACAATTAACCTCAGCATATTTTTTGACTACGAGAGAAAACAACGACAAAGATGTACCTATAAATTGTGCATATAATTCTACATTATTATAATTTTTACTTTGTGTTCAGTGTATTTGTGTAACTCTGCTCTCCTGTGTTATGGATCTTTCTGGAGGAAATAAAAGTATAATTGAAAAAAAAAAAACGACAAAGAAACAGAAACAGATATAAAACTACAAATAGACAAAGTGGTAGGTCCCAAAGTGAGGACTGGATGGACACAGTTCTCTGTTCTCACAAGGTCCAACACAGTAATTGGTCCCTACAAAGATGGCTGTACACATACACACACAATACACACACACACACACACACACACACACACACACACACACACACACACAACACACACACAACACACACACACACACACACAGTGTCTCACCCGGCGGTTCAGTGCCGTCTTGCTGCCAAACTTGGTTAATTCTCCCAAACTGTGCTGAGACAGTTTCCTGTCCAGCTCTTCATGCCAACCTGCTGTGAGAGACACAAACATTTCGTTTACGTCAGTTCACTGTGTAAATATCTCTGCTCCCAGAGTTTTCAACAACTTTTCTGTACTGAACTTTCTATAATTTGATTTAAAGTTGTAAAACTTTTTGTCTTCAGATTTCAAATAACTTCTGTTTAATTATTCTGTCCACATTTTCAAGGGACACTTTAGAGCCTTTATTCCCACTGAGTCACCACTTTACTGTCTTTTAAATCATTCATTGTATTTGGATTTTGTATTATATTTTATTCTTTTAAACAATCTTACACTGTTTTGCGTTGCCGAAATAAATCCTAATTACCCTTTACAGTTTTACAGAAAGCAACGAAGGACAATAATGCCTTAAATTATTTATTATATCACAATGACTAACAAAGTCAGAGGTATCACAGTGATGTGCCTCTCTTGTCTTACATTATATAACTATATTGCCTCTAACGGACTGTTTGTATTATCATATGTGTCGTCATGGTTACCTTCAGTGTTGGTGGTGTCTCCGTTAGCGGGTGCAGCAGCACACATCTTCCTGGCACTAGAGAGTCCTCTGCTGTTGAGGAAGACGGGCAGGTGGACGATGTTCCTCATGTAGTCGTGTCCGTTGATGTTGGAGTCTCTGAGGACGCTGTTCAGGTTCTGGTTGATGGCTTTGATGATGATGTGGGGGTCGCTGGCAAAGATGGAGATGAAGGGGCCTTTGGAGAATAAAACCCGCACCTGCAACAGGAAAAACACCCAAATGACACCAGCTGCATTCAGTCTGATCCTGCAGCCGGTGCTTTCAAATGAAAATCTCCATCAAATTACAGGAAGTCATGAAGACTGAGCTGAAGAAACAGCAGCTGTCACATAAATCCTCTAAACAGAATAAAAATATCTTGATGGTGATAAATCCATAGCATCATGAGTAAAACAATTAAATTACAGACAGTGAAGACCCTCGATTTCATAGCTTCTAATTAACTGTCATATATCTGTATATGTTATAAATGATCAGAATGTCTTAATTCTGTTCTGAGGCCTTCTGTCGATCACTCTAATTACCACAAAAACGCAAACCGAACAAAGTCTAAATGGAGCCTGGCGTATGCATCTCCTCACCGTGTCGAGCATCTGCAGGACTTTGTCTTGTTCGCAGGAGTCCAACCCGTCGATGACGACTGCCAGCCTGGTCTGATGCTGCGTGAAGCCGTCGATGGTCTTCGCCATCCTCGCCATCAGCTCCACTTCGTGTTTCAGGACCTGCAGGACGAAACCCCACACATGCAGAGATCAATAACAGGCTGCTGCGTTAATATCCAAACAACATGTTATCCTGAACACTTCACAGTGATCCAAGTTGAGTATCACTGATCGATCAGAATAATAACCAGGCGTAGTCACCTCAAACTCTACATTAACCCTTTAAATCCCATAGGAGTGGCGCTGCTCCCGTTTTATGAGCGCTCTTTAAATTACTGTAACTCCTCAACCATTTGCGCTAGAAAGAAAATTTAAACGTTTCCTGAAAGAAGAGAAGATGCACTTTACAGGGTATTACGGCATGTCAAAGGAACCACGTGCAATGACGTCCATCACAAAATCCCACGAGAGCGACGCCGCTCCCATTTTACAAGTATTATAAAATTTAAATTTTTGTAAATATTTATTATAGTTCATATTTTACATTTTGATTTGTTTTGCTTTTGTTGTCTAATATTTTGTTCATGTTCAACTCCTGTTCCTAATTTAGAAAAATGCTGAAAAATCCAGGCGGCTTGTATGACTCTTGGGTGTTAAAGGGTTAAACAACAGCTCATATAGCAGAAATTCATCCAGAATTTAACTAAAATTTGTTGTGGGCTAGAGGGCCAGAAAGCTGTTTGAATTTGTGCATCATGTGCTGAAGCTGAAGGTTTGAAAATGTTGTATGGCTACAGGTTTTTAATGTTGATCCATAAATGTGAAGCAACTGGAGAATATAACACTGGATTTATGATACCAAGCTGTTATAAACACTCCACCAGCACTTCTTCTGGTGTAACGTCCTGCAGCAGGTCACAGTAAAACAGCAGAATGCTCTTTTCAACTCGTCCTCACCTTCATGAAGCCTTCACTCTTTAGTTTGTGCATCCTGTTGGCGGCGCTGTGCAGCCGTTTCCTCTGTGAGTTCAGGACCGAGTCGGTCACCTGCCACCACGTCCTGCAGTTCAGCAGCAGAGCCAGACCCACCACGCTACCGATTGCGATCAGCACCGCGTTCACCGTGCGGTTCTCGCTGTCCACCCTGAAGACGGCCAGCAGCGCCATGCCGGTGATCAGACAGGCCAGCACCAAGACGAATAAGATGAAGGACGGCACGCAGCACGTCTTCTTCCACTTCCTCTTACCTGAGAGAAGAAGAAGTGCTACGGTTAGATCAGGTCAGAGTAAGTAAGGGTTCTGACAAAGACAGAAGAAGCTGCAGTGAGTGTCACCTTGCGTCTCCTCAGTCTTAAACACTCTGAACAGACGTGTGGCGAGGAAGCCAAACTCTCTCTCGCAGGCGTCGGACAGCGTCGCGATCATCTCAGCCATCGACGTCTCTCCTCCGACGCTGGACAGACGGTTGTAGTCTGTGAACAGGAACCTGCAGGAGATACATGACATCAGCGTGACATCGCATCCAGTAATGATGCGATGACTGACAGATCAGCTGAGCAGCTGCAGCGTTACCTGACAGGCAGAGCTCTGGTGCTCTGCTCCGGCAACTCCGGTGGGTTCACGAACATCAGCTTCAGCAGCAGTTCCAGATACCCGATGTGACGGGCCAGACGGGTGCTGAGCAGCCACGCCCAGGTCCAGCTGTCGCCCTCCCGACGGCCGCCGAAGTACACCACCACTGCAGAGTACGCAAGTATATTCATACAATACAGCTACAAAACACAACTTTAGAGAGAGAAACTGTATCTGTACATCACAGGCACAGACTTCCTGAACATCAACAGGTGGAACACGTCCGGTCTCACCAAAGAAGAGATAAAGCAGAGCCAGCAGGCTGAGGGAGACGGCCATAGCCAGCTTGGGGTCGACGGTAAAGCCCAGGATGACGGCAACGGAGCAGCAGACGAGCAGAGACAGAAAGACGACGAGCCAGGAGAACTGAAACAGCGGCTCGATCTGCTGCCCTGCAAACGTCTTCATCTCATCTGAGGAAGAGCAGGGAGAAGCTTTAACACATGTTCAGGAGATGTACGTTCTCTGTGTGAGTGTGTATGGACTCACCCTCCAGCTTCTTGAGCAGGAAGGACTTGCCGCTGCCCCACTGAGCGTACAGACCCACACAGATGGGAGGCTGCATGGTGGGCTCGCTCAGGATGTCAGCCAGAGCAGAGCTGTACAGATCGTAACCCAGCATGTCTCCGTCGGTCTCTGTGGGGGACAGATGACCTGCAGGGCAGAGACACAGCAGTGGTTACAGGTATGTATTTACCCCCCTGAAACCTAAAAGTGGGTTAAAAAGGCATGCTGTCTTAAAAAGTTGCCAAAATTGCACCATTTATCAGAGCCAGACAGTGTAAAAACAGAAAGAATTGTCAGAATTTCTTTAACTGGGTTCGGCTTCCATGAAATGTTTATTTTTCAGCATATATTCATGGTTTTGTTGTTTGTTAGTTCTTGTTATTGGTGCTGACAAACCACATCTCTTCTACTGTTTTCTGTCCTGTTACCCGTTAAAAGAATATTTGGATCCATCATGAGCACTGTGCAAACCCTCCTTCTCTCCTTGTAGTGTCAGTTTCCTCATCATCAGGTGGTGATTCAGATAAAGAGACACTTTGAGTTTCATCTCAGTCTGCCTGCATCACCACCGGATGAAGCTGAGACTGAGGTTGATTGTTTCTGACAGAAATGAAGTAAGGTCTCTGAGGTGATGCGAGGGAAGTTGCTCAGCCCAGCAAATTATGAAAGTAAAGTTTCAGAGAACATACGAGCTCCGAAGATCTGTGTGAGGATGCTCTTCTGGTGGCTGCAGTCGATGTTGTACGGCGTCTCTCCGGCTTTGTTGGGTCGGTAGAGCAGGCGGCCATCTTTGGGGTTCCTGAGGAGGAGCTCGGCCAGGCGGCGACTCCGACCCCTGATGGCGATGTGGAGGGGAGTGTCTCCTTTCTGGAAAGACAACATGAGAGCTGAGGAGGACAGACGGAAGGTGAATCCCTGCCTGTATGCTACAGTAAACGTAGACCCGATGTCAATTTAGCATCTGTCACTTGAAGATAACTGATGTTTAGTTTTTCAATCTTAGTCACAAAATATTTGTCATATTTGAAAGCAAATTACATTTTTTTTTTACACAGCAGGCAAGCAAAATGAGACGTTTTTAAAACCACGACACACATAATCTGACCCTTTTCACTATTATACTTTCCAAATTATAAAAGATTGATTAAAAACAAACAAAACAAAAAAAAAACAACAGAGGCAAAACAAATTAGTTACTTCCTATTATATCACATGAAAGCTGCTTCTACAAACATTTCACGATGATGTCATGAATGGATGGATTCAAAATGATTCATTTTGTTTAGAGTTGTAATAATTAATAGGTTATTCGTAGCAATGATTTGAATTATTTTCTAACAAACGCATCAAATATTTTCTACTTTTAGCTCCAAAATGAAGATTTTTGTCATATTTATGCAAAACCACATTTCCGAGTTGGGAACCGTCTGATGCTTTTTGTTGTAAATTTTCTTTTTTCTTTGAAATTTTCAGGAAATTTGCAGTGACACTGTGGCTTCTATTATTTAACGCAGGACATACAAAATAAACAACAGCAACCATTATATTGAATTGTGCCTGTAACTGTGGGGGAAAGTTGTGTAAAGGGGAAAAAAGCTGAAATGATAAACCAATCAATTAATTAGCTGATTAATAAAAAAAACTGTGAAAACAGTTGCTGCACTTAGCATTACATTAATGCTAAGTGCAGCCTAATGATGACAACTTGTGTCCTGAATTCAGTTTAATTCAGTTCAGTTTGAGCATTTGATCTTAGCTACAGACTAAAAAGCAGGTAATTTATTCAACAAACGTGTCTCCATGGTTTTAAACCTGCTTCTATTTTGAAGGGCAGGTAATATCAGCAGGTCGTGAATGTGCATTTGAAGTTCTCACCTTGTCGACAGCCGACACTTTAGCTCCTTTGTCCAGCAGCAGCTCCACAATCTCGATGTTCCTCATCTTGGTAGCTTTGATCAGAGGAGTCTCTCCATCCTGGGGAGGCAATAACAGCGTCACTGCTCCTTAATCACACACACTCAGTCCTGATTGGTTCACACAGCCTGCGCCGGTAGCTCATGAGTTCAACATTGTACCTGTGTGCTGTGCACTGCAAAAGCCCCCCTTGTAAAAACAAAAACTCCTGTTAACCCTTCCCTGGAGGTCTGTGTCAGCACCAAACTGTACGAGCTATTGAAACACAACCTGCCATCATTTTTCAAAGGTTTCAGAGCAATTTGCATGTAGTGACGAGGTCTTCTGGTGACTGAAATGGAAGCAGCATTGTTGTGCTTCATTTCTGTTGCATTAGATGTGGTAGAGCTGCAGAAGAGAGTTTTTAGAACAGGTTCAATAACATCAGCATCACTCACTCATCGTCATAAGGCAGCTCTGTACTTAAAATACTACTGCTACTTTACTTAAATTTACGGTTTAGATTCTGTTGAAGTAAAAATGCACGCTTCTGTTGCATTTTCTAATGTCAATCTGAATTAAATTTTTTTAAAGGGAAATTTTGTTAAGTTTAAACATATAGTGAAGTTTCATCATTTCAAGTAGAAATGATGAAACTTCTAGCAGCGTGGGAAAGAAAAACAACAATCTGACCAAAAACCCAGCATGTGGAGCTTCTTCAGCAACTTAAGTTAAAGATGTTTCAAGCTGAATCACCCTGTTCTCATTTGTTTTTCTGCTTCCTTTGTGGTGACCTGAGCAGTGCAGATGTGTTCAGGCCTCACCTTGGTGCAGGTCTCAGTGTCGGGGTTACACTGCAGGATGTCCCTCACCATGGTGGCGTTTCCTTTCTCCACGGCCCAGTACAGAGCCGTCTTGCTCTCCTGGAATTAGCAGAGTGAGACTTCAGCACTGAAAACAACGATAACGTAGTAAAGTACTGCAGTGACACAATTCTGCTGCACCTGCTGTGACAGCTGATACTGATACAATTACATCCTCTCTGACTGTAACTGGATTTGGTAAATTACATTTTCTAAAATTGCATTTTATTCTTCAGGGCTGTATGTGGGGTCTGAAATTTACCTGGAGCTCCGGAAAGAAGCTATTTTATACTTTATTTAATTTTCATCCTAGTCTATTAATGATAAACTTTTTTACACACCACTTTTCAAAAGCTACCAAGTTCTCCACATGGTTGAAGGGGACTAAGGCATTGAAAACACCACAAATAAAACTGGCTGAAAATAAAACTAAATATAAAACTGAACAACAAATCAAAGTTTTTGACAGCACACTACCAAACAGCAACCATATTATTTAATTGTAATATCCACTTATGGACATGATCTCCTTTGCAAACCCGTTTCTTCTTTTCTATCTTTTAATGCACTTTATCATGTTGCAGTGTAAAGATATCTAACATTATTGATGCGATCTTGTTTTTCTCATCTAATATAGTTTTTTCACTTGAGTTTGTTTTGCTGAGACTTAATCAGACATCAGTGTGTTAACACGCAGGAACAGTTGTGTGTTTGGTTACCTTTCTAAATTTGTTTATTACTCCGCCAAGGAACGCGGTGGAGTTATGTGACGATCGGCGTACGTTTGTCTGTCTGGGCACAACATTACTCAAAAATGGACTAACGGATTTGGATGAAATTTTCAGTGAAGGTCAGAAATGACACAAGGACCACCTCTTTAGATTTTTGCAGCGATGCAGCTTATAGTCTGGATCCACGGATTTGTTAAAGATTTCGGTATCATTGCGAGTGCGATCCTACAACAAATCGACCGGTGCAGATTTATTGGGACTTATCCATCAGAAATCATACAAGGAACAATTGATTAAACTGTGGGGGTGTTTCCGAGTTCCATCAATTCCTGCCACCCGCTACATATTTAGGTCATGCGATTCGGTATCTGTATGTAACGTACACATGCATAACACACGCCCGTGCTCAGCGCAAGGTCATTTTGTTTGTGGGTACTTCTATTTTAAATGGCCAAATTCTATGTTGCCGTGATTTCTGATCATCAATAACTAATAAACAAATGCTGCATTTATGAAAAAAAAATGCTGCATTTCTCACAATGCCATATGGGGGAATGTTATGATCTCTGCTTCAGCCTCTGCCCTTCTTCCTCCTTTTCTCTCTTTTTTCCTTCTTTCTCCCATTGTTCCTCATGTGTTTGTGTTGACCTGTCTCTCTCTTTGGCTCCCTCTGTCTGTCATCTCTCCCTCCTGTCTCTCTCTCCCTGTTCACTCACCTCCTTGCTCTCCCTACTTCACCTGCCTGCACTCTATTTGCTGATTACTGCGATGAGTGTCACCTGCAGTAATTAGTTCACTCCACTCACCTGTTCTCTACCTCACCTCCAGTATTTAAGCTCTGTGCTTTCATTCACTCCCTGCCCGATCATAGAGTCACATCCCTTCATGTCTTCTGCTGCACTCCTGGATTGTGGGTCTCCCCACCAAGCCTTCTACCCCCTGTCTGCTTCAGCCCCTTGGACTCAGCTGATCCTCCCATCCTGGATTTCCCTCTCATGGACTCTGTTTAACTCCTGTCTGTTCTTGGATACTCCCCAGTCTTCAGTCTGCCAGTTTTGTTTCCCCACTAGCTTCTGGATTCCCTGAGCCTGCCTAGCCCTTAGTTCTGTTTTCTCCTGGTTTTTGTAAGTACATTGCTGTGTTGTTTGGTTCAGTTTATTCCTGTTTGGTTTTGTGGTTTTTGTAGGTTTAGTAGTGTAGTTTCTTTTAGTGTTAGATTTGGTTTAGTTTATCTCCTGGTTTGTTTTCCCTTTTCTGTCTTGGGTTAGTTATTTGTTTGAATAAATCTTTTTCTGTTATTCACCTGTCTACCAGTTTTCTGTGTGCCTGCACTTGGGTTCTCCTGCTTCCCCTGTAACAGGGAATGAACAGTCTTGGCAGAGCACTGTGCTCTTTGAGTGCTTTTCTTGTTATGTTTGTGTCACGTCCATATGCAGATAATTCATCAGCTGTGTGAAGAACAAACATCCTCTCAGGGACAGCACAGCATATCTCATCTTACATTACTACATCCAGGTAAGTTCAGTTTTCCAGTGTTAATCAGTCTAAATGATCTCTAAATCGTTCATATTAACACTCACCTGTCCTCTGATGTCAATGTCTGCGTATTTGTGCAGCAGAGCTCTGACGATCTCCACATGTCCACCCCTCACCGCTCCGATCAGCACCGTGTCGCCGCTCTGTAACACACAGGATGCACTTTAGTTTCTGTGTCTAAACTGACATTCGCTTGCTGTTTTTGTGGCCATCATTGAAAACAAAAAATCCAATGTCATGCGATGAAGGACGCCGTCTCACCCGGTCTGGGATGTTGACGTACGTTCCTGCGTCCAGCAGGTCCTGGACGATCTCGGTGTATCCCTCCTTGGCGGCGATCATCAGCGCCGTGTTTCCGTCCTTGTCGGTCATGTTGACGTTAGGGTTTCTCTTCAGCAGCTCTTTCACCACTTCAGTGTAGCCGCCTTTTACTGCCACGATCAGAGCCGTCATTGAGTTCTGAGGACAGAGAAACACACATGGGTTTAACACAGCCTGAAGTAGCCTTTGCAGTATCTTATTTATTCTGTTTATAACTAGAATTAGACAGAATTTAATTGATTGTTTATTTGTGTCACTTAAAAATAAGCTTCAGCCTGACATTTACCGGTCAACCTCCAAATGACTTAACATTAAAGAAGACTGTTTAAGCTCAACCTGAGGTAAAAACTGCATTTATCTGAAATGGTTTTCTTCATAGACATACTATTAACTATGTGCATTTACTCATATTTTATTTAAAAATAGCTAATATAAGCTTTAATTTAATGCACCCCGGTGTGTTGACTGCTCTCAGGCTTATTAGCAGCTTTTAAGCCACAAATATGTAAAATTATACTTTTATAGAGCCTCTGTTCTTAGTCCTCAGTAATTTGTGATCTGCTGATATTAAAGTCGGAGCTACTGGTTCTAATAGTACTAATAGTACAGTACAGTGGTAAACAGTGCTGATAGTTGCAGCTGCATGTGTGCGTGGTCTTACCGCCCCCTCCTGGTCGACGTCGGCTCCGTTCTCCAGCAGGTACATCACACAGTCAAAGTGTCCTTTCCTGGACGCCCAGATCAGAGGAGTGGTGCCATACTGTTGTGTAAACGCACACAGGAGAAAGACTTGCAACACGACTGTTGAGTTTTCCAGTTAAACAACAAAATAAATGATGTCAGTGTTCCAGCTGAGCAGCTTCTTCTTGGTCAAAGCTCTAAATTAAGCAGACTGAATTTTGTTTAAAAGGCAAGAAATGTGTGTTTCAGTGGGCGATCATTTTTGAAGGACACTTTTCACAAGTGTTTTCCTGCAGCTGTTTCTATTAATTTTGTGTAAGGTTGTGTAATCCATCACGGGGAGAAAGACTTTTTAGCCTGAAACTGCAGTTTGACCACAAACCTGGTTGGTTTTCTTTAGAGAGCTGCTCATCTGCACAGCAACACATCGTGCAAAGAGACGAAGACAAAACACCACAAACGACAAATCGCACAGTTTGGTGTCTTTTTGTCACACATTTAATTCCATTTTGTGTCTTTTTTTTTTGCCGCTTTGTCACATTTTGAAATGTCTTGTGTCATTCTAAATCCTTTTGTTGTGTGATACTGCTGTTCTGTGCTGTTCCAGACCGTTTTGAGACGACTGCATGGATTTGTGTCAGTCTGTGTTCTTTTGTGTTTTTCTGAGCAGTTTCGTGTCATTCTGTGTTGTTCTGACCTAGTGTGTTATTTTGTATGGCTTTGTGTTGCTTCCTTTCATGTTTTGTTTCATTCTGTGTGTTTCTTTACTGGTTGGTGACATCTTGTGTCATTGGATGTTGTGTTTTTGGTCACTATGTGCTGTTGTCGTTCTGTGTAGTTTTCAGTCATGTCTTGTCACTTTGTGTTTTGTCTGTGTTGTGGTTTGTGTCATTTTGTGTTCTGTTTTCTGTCTTTTTGTGTTGTTTTGATCTGTTGTCATTTAATGTAGTTTTGTGCAATTTTGTGTTGCTTTAAGTTGTTTTCTGTGGTTGTTCATTCTCTCAGCTTTTCACCTTGTCAGAACAGTTGACTTTAGCTCCGTTGTGCAGCAGCAGCTTGACGATGTCGGCGTGTCCTCGGCCTGCCGCCCAGATGATGGGATAAACGCTGTATTGCTATCAGAGAGACAAAAGGAGGAGGAAGAGAGCTCAGTGGAATAACTACAATATCTGTATACATCACTGCATGTACAGTAGTGTGTGTGTGTGTGTACTACCTGTCCTGTAGTGTTGGGGTTAGCTCCATGTTCCAGCAGCAGCGTGGTGACCTCCACACGACCTTTGTAAGCCGCCCACATCAGAGCCGTCCATCCTCCCTGACACACAAACACAACACAACCACTGTCACTGCATCCGCTATGATCACACACAGGAAATGTTTTCACTACTGCTCAGAAAATATCTCATTTTTATTCATTTCAACTGATTTTGTCCTGCACTTGTTTTTGAATGTCATTTTAATGCTGTGTGGCTGTGAAGTGCTTTCAGTTGCTTCCACGTTAACGTGAAACATGCTGTATGAGTTATGCATATACGATGTGTGTTAACTGCCCGGTCCTACTACATTTCCCACGAGTCTTTGCAGTTCCCACCATGTCTCGGTGCTCGATGTAGGCGCTGTTCTCCAGCAGCTCCTTCACCACGTCCATGTGACCTTCTTTAGCTGCAGAGATCAGAGCCGACCAACAGTCCTGACAACACACATAGAGAATATGTTACCATGGAAACAGGAGCGGTTCACCTTGCCCGTCTCCTAGCAACCCCAGCATCCAAAAGGGGAGAGCAGAGGAAAGGTGAGATGAGTTTAATTATTCTACCAGAGTTGGAATCAAAACAGGACCATTGACAGAATCAAACCTGAAAGCACACAACATGAGAGTGCGTTTGTTTTGCTCACCACGTCATCCAGGTTTACATTGGCTCCTCTCCTGATGAGCTCCTGGACGATCTCCAGACTGCCCTGTTCCGCTGCCAGCATCAGAGGAGTCTGACCGTTCTGTATGTAAACACAGCAAACGCAACATGTAAACAAATAGAACGATGACACAAACACAAAAATAATCACCCATAAATGCAACACATGAACAAATGCAGCAAACGATGAAAGTGAAAGGTGTTGTTTCCTGAACAAAAAGCAGCACAAACTAAATAAAAGACTACACGCAAATACTCAGAAAGGGTAACATCAAAAGTTAAATACGAAAAAATAAATTAGAAACCTGAGAATCTGTGCAGAATATAAATTAGAACCAAAAACATCGAGGATGTCTCTTAACAGTATGTTTTTTGTTTTTTGTTTTTTTTTTGAATAAATACAACTGATTTGACTTGAACTATTTTGTAGATGTGATACAGATAAAGATTTAAACAAGATGTAGAGGTAGGGAAATGCAGAAAAATAAGCAAACTGAATAAAAAATAGACAAAAAAAGAGGAATAAAATGAACATAAAAGATGGAAAAATATTCTCGATGTGGGCTGCACCTTTTCAGTTGTTCCTCAAAACAAATTATTAATGAAAATATGAAACAAAGTGTTGGACTGAAATGTTGATGTTTTCTTTGATGAGATGAGCAGGTCCAGAGGTTTAGTTCATACAAATAAGAAGTGTGGTGTCGCCTAAAATGAGCAAAACTCAAATGGACTTCTGAACTGACTTAAAATGAAACCTCTGCTGACAGACGAAATGAACCATCTTGTTTCATTTTAAATTCTAGAGTGTGATTAACGTACGTCGCTGCGTCCGTCCACCTCCTTGAATCGGTCCAGGTGAGCTTTGAGAGCAGACAGGTTCTCCTCCTCCACGTAGCTGAACAGGTTCTGGATGGCCAGAGTGGTCATCTTGATGGACGTAGTGGTGTCCATGTCTGCGGTGTGTCACGGCGCCCCCTACTGGCATAAGACAACAGTGTTTTAAACACTAACGTTCATGTTGTGTTGGTGTTTATGGATTCACACAGCTGGAGCCCAGTTACTCCACAGTTACTCCAACCTAAAATGCTTCACAGATTAAAAACTGGTAGCAACACCCCTCTATGTGATCAGTTATGAAACTCTAAACTCTTCTAGTCTTCCACATAAAAATATGCATCTCAAAAATGTCTGAATTATAGGTAGTTGGGGTAAGTGTCATAATTGATAAAATAATACTTTTTAACTGATTTTTTTTTTTTTTTTGGTGGCTCAGTGGTTTGCACCGTCGCCTCGCAGCTACAAGATCCATTGTCTGGGATCTTTCTGCATGGAGTTTTCATGTTCTCCCTGTGCATGCATGGGCTTTCTCTGGCTTCCTCTCACAGTCCAAAAATATGCTGAGGTTAATTGGTAACTCTAAATTGTCCGTAGGTGTGAGTGTGATTGTTTGTCTCTATATGTAGCCCTGTGATAGACCGGTGACCTGTCCAGGGTGTCCCCTGCCTTCACCCTAAGTCAGCTGGGATAGACTCCAGCCCCCTGCTACCCTAATGAGGATTAGGCCGTGTATAGATAATGGATGGATGGATAATTTTTTTTAAATCATCAAAATCTCAAATAATAACACATGATACAGAAGTCAAACCACGGCCTTGGATAAATGTTCAGCATGTTGAATTATCTTATCAACAGCGCTTCCATGTGGCCATTTAAAGCTCTAATTCTTTAAAAAAAAATCTCCAGCTTTTTAGAGCTAAAATATGCATCCAGCAGTTTGCAGCAACAGTTTTTCAGAAGATGCACAGTTGCTTCTGTAATTTACTGCAGACTAAAATAAATGTAATCTTTTAAAATGCTATTTGTAATGAGCTCTGCAGCATTTAGGAGATGCTAACAGGACTTTACGCTCTCACGGTTGGACATGTTTATATTCTTGTACTGAAGGACTGAACGTCGGGTGGAGCCTCTTTAGAGTTACATGACATTTACTTTGCCCAGAGTTAAATCAGGAGCTGCAGGCTTCATGTGGCACAGATCCAGACAGTCTGACTGAAGTCTGATCTTCAACATGGCAGCAGCTTCCTTTACAGTCCCAGCAGATACGGAGTCCTGAACCAACCTTAGATCAGCACGCAGACTCTGCCGGCAACTGATACAACTTCAAAGGACAGGCAGGCGACGGAGACGGTGTCCGGTTTTAATGTCATGATGTAAGCTGACAAGTTAAACCGCAAACTCTTCATTAAACACCGCTATTAGGATGTGATGCTGTCGCCATGGCGACAGCCTCCATGTCAGAGATGTTGTGTGACTGAAGGCGGCTGAGCATTACAGACAGTGTGTAGGGACGTTTGTGAAAAGCAGAAAGACGTAAAGAAAAGCTGTTTTTAGTAATGAATGTACATTAACGTGGGTTAAAGATTTCCTCTGAGCTGCAGAAGAAACTCCACCAAACTCTGCTGCAGCAGCGTTACCGGACCTCGTCTGCTTCTTGTAAACGTAACGAGTGTTCACTACATGTACGCCTGTCTCAGATCTGCGTCAGTGCCTCTAATTATCACTAAACGACTCAGTAATTTCATGCGGGTTTCCCTGCAAAGGACCGAGGGATAAAAATAAAGTGTGATCCGACCGAAGCAGAGAGCACACAGTCTGCTGCAAAAAGTCAAAGGTAAAATATATAAAGATCAGTGGACAAGAGATGGAGAGCAGCAGTAAATTGGACAAACAGCACTGACAGTACAAGAACATCCCATTTCAGCATTATAGGGTCGAATGTATGCTGTCCAGGAGACCTGCAGGGTTCAGAGGATGCTAAAGTGTTGCAATCATGTGGTACAAGCCTGAACCATCAGAACATCAGACAACATTATATCCACTAAATCAGATTTTCAGTGGAAGTCATTTTGCTTTAATTCAAAGTTTCTTTAATTGGTTCAAGACTTCCATAGCTTCAAGGCTGCAAACACTGAGTCATTTCAGTCCTAAAGCCACAGATACAACTCCATTTAATCTGTTGTTATGTTAGCTACCACAGCTACACAGCTAATGAGCCACATTCTCCTAGTCAGTTCAAACCAAACAACTAAAATAGGACGAATTCTTCCCCGTTTGTCTCAAATGCTTCACATTAACTTGTTTTGCCTCCATGGTGGTCTTCAGCCGACCTGTTATACTACCAGAGACACGGACGTCATGAGAACTACCGAAAACAACAACATCTGGGCTGCAAGTCATATGAGCTCCATGGCTGAGGTGCAGCACTCTATCCACAGCAAGTCCCACTAATTTCTATATAAAATCTATATTCTTCACTGTTTTTTTTTTTTTTTCAAAAGATGAAAAATGGAAAGATCCATTACCAAATACCTAAATACCTGCTGATTATTTTTCTTAACTGACTAACTGATTAATCAACTTGTCACTTTTAGCTCTGAAGACATCATTTTAACAGCTTGGTGAAGGAAACAATAGTACAACAATATTTTGCTAAAATGTAAGAACAAGATCAGCAACAAATTCAGTATATATATATATTTTGCCACTGATGATTTTCCTTAGCTAATCCTCTGCAATGCAGAAAAGAAAACTGTCAAAAAGCCCAATATGTTTGAAAAAAGATAAACACATTTCAACCAAAAGGCATCTTGCGCCATGTTTGGATGCTTTAAGTGCATACTGAGGGCAAAAATAGTGAAAATGAACAAAGAACATGCCAGACAATTGAGAAAAGTAAAACCTTGTTTATGAAAAATATGATGAAACAAAACTACAATCGATGATGTATTTGTATAAATATGTGTCTAGTTACTGTCTGGACTGTGTATTAGGGATTAATAAGGGGAGGAGTTGTGATTATCTGAGGCTTCGACCGACACCTTTTCATTATTATCAGTTTTGAATGAGTATGTGTCTGTTGAAGGCTAATCTCAGTATATCAGCTGGTTGAACAGGCTGTGCAAGTGTGTGCATATACGGTGGTAATTAAAAAATTCTTGTTTTTTCGTCATTATTTTTTGCCCTCTGATAACTTGGAAATCAACCAACGTGTCATCAGCTTTATTTTGACAATCACATGCCAGTAAATGTTTACATACATGCACATTTATTGTGTATTTGTCAGTTTTACCGCATGTCAGCAGTTTATCTTCTTGTTATCTCATTAGTCTCACCCTGATTTGTACCTGGTTAGTTTATTGTCTCCCAATAAAACACTGGAAATGAAGTGAGGGGAGTGAGTGGAGAAAAACACGCTAAATTATTATTGTATTTTTTAAATTACACAATATATTTTTATTTTGTAACCAGTCATTCTTATGGATCTGCTTTTTCACCTTTTTCAATGATGTGTAAATGACATAATGTGGAACTGCTGCAGTGTTTTTTTTTTTTTAAAACAATATTGAATTGTTAATAATATATATAAAAAAATAATGTCACTTTAGTAATAATAATTTCAATTTTTTATATTATTTTATTAGCTGGTTAAATACAAACGTTCCAGTGGGGTTCATGGCAGAATAAGGCGACGCCCAGTGTGTCGTTATATTAATTAATTTACTAAAACAAGCCTATCTGATTTTATCCTGTATTAACTGTACCTGTGCAGTTATGTTATTAATGGTGTTATATACCGCTGCAGTAACCTAAATAACCTTCATGCTGTCGCAGATTCACTCATTTACCGCCTGCAGCGACGAACACGACACAAGACAACATTAAATTAAGCTATTAATAATCACACTCACAGTTTTACCCTCCATAAACACACAAAAATCAAACATATAAGCGGTACTGTGATTTTTTTTCCGATCGAGTAGCGCAGCGACAAGTGTCAATCAAATATTAATCG
The DNA here is from genome assembly GCF_022539595.1 of Amphiprion ocellaris. Taxonomy (NCBI): domain Eukaryota; kingdom Metazoa; phylum Chordata; class Actinopteri; family Pomacentridae; genus Amphiprion; species Amphiprion ocellaris. The sequence goes on from NC_072777.1 coordinate 8,734,324, forward strand.
ATGAGAGCAAAGGATGCTGACGGTAAAAACGAAAGGAAAAGAAACGTATTTACCTTAAGCAGAGAATTAAAACGGGTTCAAGCGGTTCGGTTTCGGGTCCGTTCGGGCTACACGGTCGTCAGTTGGGCGGGTTCGGTGCGTTTCCTCGGCCTGTGTCGGGATGACAGCCTGAGCTCAGTCTCCATCCAGGACAACAGCAGCCATCTTGATCAGAACAACAACCGTTCCCGAGCTGAGATTCAAGTCTGACGCAGCGACGCCGCACTTCCGCTGCAGCCGCCAAAATAAGAGCACAGCAACGGTAACTTCCTGCAAACAACAAAATAGTCCCTCCATCTTTAAGAGGTTGTTTCTCCTCGATTATTCTGTACTAGCAACTACATTTATTAAATTTCGATCATGCTCTTATGTATTGCTTTGTTCTCATTTCAGCTAGCGTTATTCTGTAGTTAACACTACAGTAGGATAAAACACCCACACCCGTTGATGAACAATGTCTTACAAACTACACTTTATAACAAACGAAGCAGTTAGATCAAACACAGCTTTGCAACAAGCTAGCACAAAATTAAGCAGGAAGTCTTAAAACTACATTTCCCCATTTCAAGATGAGAGTATCAGAGATTGAGGATTGAGGAGCTGGTGGTGAAAATGTAGCATAAATCTCAAGCAAATCAGATTATAGACGGTCAATCAGACAAAAATCAATCATTCAAAACATGAAAAAAATCTAATTATTAAATTTAGGAAAAAAACTACAAACAGAACGTTTAAAGTGTGTGTAAAATATTGTCTCATGCATTTAACAACAATGCAAATGCTTACTGGGACAAAGCGGACATTCCTTGGCTACCAGTCACCACACAGCTTTCACCGCTTTCACTTGTTTACTTTTGTTCTGTGTTATGTTTATATGTCTATTTGTGTCTGGCTTTACTATGTGTATTTGTTCCTGCTGGCGCCTCTTTGCCAGGTCATGTTTGCAAATGAGAACTGGTTCTCAAACATTTTTACCTAGCAAAATATAGGTTAAAAAAAACAGGAATGAAACATGGACCATGTTTGAACTTTGGCATTCAGTTCTCCTTAATACATCCATGGTGACAGCTGGCACATATGTTGACCTCTGGCCTGAGCTGCGCTGACCTTTAAACATGCAGTAACTCTGTTGACCACTGTTTGAACTGTAAGATAGATGAAAAGTAAATTAGTCTGCACGTGTTTCAGAATTTCCAGAACTGTGCAATAACTGGCTGTCACTGGTAAAATACCCATAAGCATATGCGGCTACCAAATTTGTTACAAAAACAAACTAGCAACATTAGCGTTGTCCCCTGCTAGACAAACATTATAGTTCAAGAAAAAAAGGATATTCTTGGTCATTTAATCAATCAATCAATCAATAATAATAATAATATGTCAAATAAATAAATCTCCACTTGATGATGACTGTCTTCACTATGTTCCATGGTATACGTGATTCCTTGGAAATTCTTTTGTACTGTTCACCTGACTGATATCTTTGAACAATGAGAACCTTCTGATGCTTTGGAAGCTCTCTGTGGACCATGGCTTGTGCTGGAAGATGTGGCTACAAAAATGTCAGGAAAAGCCTACTAGAACAGCTGAACTTTATTTGGGGTTCATAGGAGGCACTTTGAATGGTGACAGGAGTGTGCTGACTCCAGTTTAACATGAGTTTGAATGTAATTGGTTAAATCTGAACACAGTCACATCCCCAGTTATATGCATTCCTTGGCCATTGGTGTAAAAATCCAGAATTCATTTTGTGGGCCTGCACTGCATATGTGGGAAAACAAACAGACTGGATTCTTGCACAGCAGATGTCGTCGCTTGTTTTTAGCAGAAATGAATGTGCGGAAGTATTGCACAGAATAGCAAGGGACACACAACATAATCCATGTCTGATCTAGAAATAACATCAAAATCTGTTGTTTTTGTACAAAATTTATGAGCAGACTGACAAAAGCTTAGATAAAAAGTATGTATGTAGTTGTAGTTTAACTGATGTTTGACTTGTGCTGGTGGCGTCTTTAACCATTATCAAGTCAGTTTATCATTTAAGGTATAAATATAATTATTAACAATACAGAGTCTCAGCAGGAACTCTGCTCAGCCTGCTTCACTATCAGCTGATTGGAGTTTAAAGTGCAGAGTTTGCACGACATCCCGTCTTATCTTACTCTTCAACCCCACCAAAGTACAGGCCCAGAGCTGAATCCCAGTAGTTACAATACCACCTGAACCTCCACTCAGCCATTGATACCGACTCCTTTAAACTGTCTGATATCAGAGTTACTCTTCTGCAACAATCACAAATGAGCAATTGTCAAAAAATCCAAGGTTTAATCACATCATTTACAAAAAACAAACATATTGTCCATATCAAACTGATTCCCCATCAGAACATTAGTTATGTACCACCTCAACATATTTATAACTAATGTCACATCTTTAACCAGGTGTCAGGAAATTGTCAGAAATAAACACAACACTGAAAATACGAACATAGAAACAGGAAAACATACAGATACATTTAGAAAGGTGCTGTCCTGATGTTGCAAAGAAGACACGACTACAAACACAAAGCAGTAATTCTGAATACTGGGCTTCATGTCGTGTTGGTACTGATGTGGTGCGATGCATCATTTTAAACAATACTGCTGGAATATAAGTGAGTGCAGAAGAATAACTGTTTTCTTGTATGAAACCCAAACCTGACTATAATGTTTACAGCTGCTGGAGAGATAACTGGCAGCAGCTGACTTATGCACCATCCTTAGCTGTTATTTCTATGCTGACTAGTTCAGCTTCCACACTGAGCTGTTAGTGAACCCAAACTAAACTTTCTTTTAGTTCAAATCAGTCTTTTATTAACTAACATGAACCAAACTCGTTCTACTAAGCCTGTCTTGGCTTCAACACTGCACTGTTAGGTAAGCAAAAATAAACTTTCTTTTACCTGAACTGAACATTTAGTTAACATGAACCAAACAGTTTAATGAATAATGCTTTAGTTGCCACAGCAAACTATTATCTAACCAAAAGCGCACTGTTTTAGTTCCTACTCTGACCTGGTATTTAATCAAAAACAAACCTTTTGAAACCATTACCTAACATGAACCAAACTGCTTAGAAAGGAAACCAAGTGGTTTAGTGTCAGAAGTAAAGCATAAGTAAACCTAAAGCAAACTGCAGCTGTTTAGCTTGGAGCTATTAGCTAATCTGAATCAAATAGTTTAGCATCTAAACTGAACCATTAGTTGTAGCATTTTTGGTGCTAACTGTCTCTTTAGTTGGCTTGCTTTGTCCGTTTTAGCATTTAGAGTTGTTTTCTAACCCAAAATTAACTTTCTTTTAACCAAAATTAACCTTTAATTAACTTGAATCAAACATTTTCAGTTTCCATACTGAACAGATAGCTAACCCAAAGTGAACTGTATTAGCTTCTACTCTCAGCGGTTGGCTATCCCAAAGCAAGTAGCTAAAATCATTAGCTAACATGAACCAAACCACTTAAAAAATAAACCAGGTAGTTAAATTTCTTCAGTCAAGTGTCAGCTAACTGGAAGGATGAGGCCTACAAAGGCAACGTCTTCAAAAGATGTGAAGGTTAAATTAAACATTATAAAACAATGCTCAGTTCCGTTTTTGTATATGTCCTTTCAAGGATGCAATCTAAATTTGGACACAGGTTTAGTATGACTGTTTTAGATTTGAACTGTTAGCTAAATTTTAGACCAGCATCTAAACTAAACCATTAATTGTAGCAACATATTTGCTCAGCTAAGGAAGCTAATTCCTTCCTGAAACCAGCATGACCCTCTCATGGTGGAGAAATCTTATCTAAGTAGCTTTACAGCTCATATCATCATACAGAAACTTCAGAACTTGAAATCATTATTTCAGTGGTTTCCAGTCCTTCAAACTGATTCTGCAAACATGATATTCTATAAACCCTCACATCTGTTTGGAATGATATGACATAAACAACAACTTGACCAAAACCAACATCTACAAATGTAAACGTGACACTGTCCTCACTGCTGACACATCAACAGATCGTGCTAATAGACCATTTTCACTGCAGATACTTTGGCTTGAGACAGTAAATAAAAGTACTGGTGTACATAATCTGTTCCATTAGGAGTCATGACAGTGAACCAGCATGCACAAAAGCAGGACCTCACTAAAGTGGAATGCAGCTGTCATTAATACACCTGTACTTTCCACACAGTGACAAGATCTGAAGAGCAGTAGAAGATACCTGAAGTGAAAATGGCCTGTGCTCCTGCAAAGCAGCATTTTTATTCATCTTGTAAAAATCAAAACAACTAAGGCGACTGAGTGGAACAATTATTGGCACTTTCTCCAACTTGTGTGAATACTGTGATGTAGTGGTTTAGTCAGTTGGATTTTAATTCACTCATTTAGTCATCCACCTGCTTATTCAGGATCGTCATACAGTGGACTTTTTATTTACTCATTCATCCATGTACTTCCTTCTTACTCATCCTTTCATTTTCCCTTCCTTGATTCAATCATACCTGCAGATCAACAGCCAGCAGGAGTCCGACCAGGAAGAAAATGGAGTCACTTCAGCGCAGGTGGCCATGACAGTTCAGGGCTGTTTGTATTGATTCACACACAGTATGTATTTATATATATGTATATATATATATGTATATATATGTATATATATATATATATATATATATATATATATATATATATATATATATATATATATATATATATATATATATATATATATATATATATATATATACATATATACATATATATATATATATATATATATATATCCGCCAACGTTGCTGATTTGTCTGAACCTGCCAACAGACTAACAGACAAACCAATTGAGTCCAGACACTATCCTGGCAGTCGTACTTCCTTTTAAAAGACATGGTACAACACAGGGTCTATTTTCATCCATCCCAATGTCCCAAATATTACAGTACTGCCCATCGAGTTTCTGTACCGAGGCTTGCAGGCCGCTCCCTGTGATGGTTCACACCTTGTCATGTAAATATGATGTTGCCCATGAATATTCCATGTCCTCATGTGGTTTTTTCCTTCTGGCTGCAGTTGCTGACTGTACCCTCCAGGTGGTGTTGAGACGACTCTTGGAGGGAGCTTTTCTGCTGCTCTTTGAGGCGGAGATGTCTTGGTTTGACAGGCAACGCCACAGCCAACAGAACGCAACCGATGTGGAGGCTGAAGTACCAGGACCTGCAGGGAGGAAGCAGGAGACACCAGGTGAAGGGGCTGACAGGTTCCAGACTTAGTGACATATGTAAAAAATAATTACCTAGCATGTATGATAGCTTGTGATGCATCCGTTAAAATTTGTATTTTCCTCTATCATTGCTTTTCAATATTGAATCATTGCCACTACAATGTAGCTTTTTTGACAAGAATTTACTGAAAAAGACTCTTTTATGTCAAAGTGAAAACAGTAAGTTGAAAAAAGTAATCCACTTGTTGATGTAAGGTGGATATATAGACTTAGGAAACATCTGAAATTAATATAATGAGCACTTGTTGACGTGGAAATCAGAAGTTCAGTCACAGAGTTAAACCTGGCTTACTTACAGACCTGTAAAACTTTAGCGATGGACCCACAGACAACAGCACAAAAGGCACCACTGTGTAGCAGATGGCGATCTGAGTCGCCGCCCACGTGATGACATCATAGACCACTTTGTGGGTGGGTGATTGCAGGAAGTATGGCCGAACGTTGTGTCTGACCTGAAGGGGACAAGACTCTTATTCAGATAACTGCAAAGAGATACATTCAAAATCATGTGAGTTTGATTGCTTAACAGTGCAAAGTTAGACGCGCCAATAATTTTAAATGTGTAGTAACCACACGAGGTCAGCAGCTAACAGCTTGTAAATGAAGTCATCAGTTAGCAGCTAATAGTTACTGGGTTAATCAGCGAACAGTTTTAGTTAATGATTATCACTTAACTGCTAGCAGTTAGTTAGTGTGGTTACCAGCTAAAAGCTGCCAGTTAGTAGGCTTTGGAGCTAGCAGTTTGTTGGTTCCTATGCTAACAGCTAACAGTTAGTGGGTTCATAAGCTAATGTCTAGTTGCAGGTGTACTCCAAAGCTAACAGCTAGCTTGTGAAGTCATCAGCTAACAGCTAGCAGTCAGTGGGCTAACTAAGCACACAGAAAACAGTTAGCTGACTCCAAAACTTACAGATAAAAGTTACTGACCCGCTAAGAGCTAACAGTTAGTGTGCTCATAAGCTAATGCCTAGGCATAGGTGTTCTCCAAAGCTAACAGTTAGCTTTTGAAGTCATCAGCTAACAGCTAGCAGCCAGTGGGCTACCTAAGCATACAGAAAACAGTTAGTTGGCTACTAAGCTTACAGATAATAGTTACTGAGGCTCTGAAGCTTACAGCTAACAGTTAGTGGACTCGTAAGATAAGAGTTAGTGGGAATAGCTCACCGCTCTGGCGGCCAGCGTGATGACGATGCCAGTGAGGAAGGTGAGGTAGTATCCTGGATAGGCTCCGTGCCACATGGCTGACAGGATGAAGGTGGCTGCTGTTGGGTGGTAGGGACATCGCTCGTAACACACTCTGTTAACCAGAGATCAGAGGTCACAAACCAACAGCAGTCTGTGCATTTTATATACAGCAGGTTAAATAAAGCAGGTTAGCTCATTTTACACGTAAACAATATTAAATCTCCGACCGACAGAAAAACATCTATCAAAAATATAATTTAATCAATGGCAATCGCTGTATGAAATGTCTTTTCATGTTGTTAAGTCAAATAATCATAAAAAGACACAGAACAACCACAAAGAGACCAAAAAAAACCCCAAAATAAAGCCACTAAAACAGAGTAAAGGTGATCAAACCTTTTGAGCCAGTGTGCTGTCTGAATGTTCCAGTTGTCAAGAAAAACTTTGAAGCTGGTGGCAAACTGGAACCAAAAAGAGATCGATCAGACTGACTGCAAATTAAATATTTTTGTAGTGTATAAAGTCCAGATCCCTGACAGTTCAGACCTCAATGTTGAGGATCCTCAGGTTGGAGATGAGGTCCCAGCGAGGAGAGCCATCACTGTCGTAGCCATTGAAGCCAAAGCCAGCAGCGTTGTTGATGGCGTCAGCTGTTGGACAGGTGAGACAGACTGAATTTTAGATACCTAACACTGCATGTGTCATATTCATGTTATTTTTGCCCTTTCTTCAGGCTAAATTAGCAAAAAATGGATGTTTAGTTGGATTTTGTTCCATGAAAACTAGCAGTAGACTCTGCTGATCCACTGCCCAGACAGATAACAAACTGAAGGATCCAGGTTTTATTCACCCACCGAGCGTCCACACAAAGTAGTACTTGGGTCTGGTGGTCACCATGGACAGGTACAGGTAGACCACCTGAGCATAGAATGGCGTGTTGGCGATGAAGTTGTCGTCGATGTTTCGCTCTACGGGGAAAACCTTACACACTGACAGAAAGACCAGGAGACAGAAGAAGGACGTGGCCACTTTACGGACGACCTCCATCTAAATGGGACACACATTTAATCTCATTTAGTTTCAGACAGTTTGACTGAGCTGAAAAAAATTACCACGATAAAATGTTTCACTTCAGGCAATATAAATAATTTTGAATGACTTATTTTTAACAAAGACCAGCAGAAAAAAAATTGAATTTAGCCACTTTGCCATTAGCCATTTGTATTATTTACTGAATTTAAATTTTTTTTCTAATTGAATTTGACTTTAAGTGCTACCAATAGAACCTAAAAAAATCTGTCTGTGAATGTTTATGAGTCTTCTAAAAGCCGATGGCATTCAACAAAATAGCTGAATGTAAGCGATGGCCAAAACATTGCAGTGGATTTCACTATGTTAGACTAACAAGCTAGTCTTGCATAACCAGACCTATCGCCATGTCTCACTTTAGTGCTGTTCCAACCTTTTACTTTTTTGTGTACAATCTGTCAGTAGAAGCGCTAAATGATAAGCTGTTTGTGTGTCAATTGTAGCACGTTCCATTATTGAGGAATATGATAGGCTGTTTATGAGCCAGTGTGTTACATACTTTCATTGAGGACTGCAATGAATGCATTTAAGTAAAACTATTAAACTTTTTTCAAATGATTTCTTAGTGGCACTGATCGCAGGTACATATTGCTATCGTTTTATCATCTAGACGTAGCAGACAGTCAGGTAAAACAGTCACATGCCCAATGTCGGTGTAGGGAGTAGGTCGGGGTGGATGGATGGGTCAACTTTAACCCAGAGACTGCTGTTTGTTTCCTGTTTTTTCTTCATTTAATCACTGTTTATTCTTGTAACCAAGGTTCTCTGACCTGCTTCTTCTAACCCAAACAGGGCTCTTTCATTAAACCAAATCAAATCTTTGCCCAGCGGTGATTTTATCATACACTAAAATGGGTTGTATTCACAGGCCACATTGTCACCCAGTGGTTTGTGGACTACTGTTATGTGAGGGGTTGACCTGACTGGAGAACTTAAAAGCATAATGCATGTCCATACGATAGAGACTTGTCGATCACAAGGTAGCTCTGTCCTAAAGCTTACCCTGCTTCATCATCTATTTTTCTCTCAGTGGGACTAGAATGAACAAACTGAGCATTGTGCTGTATTGAGGGACACTTGAGACTGAGACCATAAAGTCATTAGGAAAATGTTAACTGAGGTAACAGATCAAGGAAGAATTAGGGTCATTTTTTTTCAGATATCTACACAATCAGACTTCTTTTTACAGCTGGACTAGTTGCCCCCTGTTGGCTGTTATAAAGAATACAGGTGTAGGCACTTCCTTGTTGGCTTCAGACCCTGCAGCTACACCAATCTTTTATGGACAGTCTGGTTGTATGAGAGGGAGAAACCACCCGTAGGGTTGTTTACACTGGAGGTTTTTGTTTCCCTCCATCATAAACAGTTGTGTGGTTTTAACAGAGTCTGGTCACTGAGTGGACACTTTGTCTGCATCACTCCTCTGAATAATGGATGGAGCTGCTCTGGTTTCACAACAAGAGACAGAGCTTTAAACAGGCTCTGAGAGCATCAGAGCCCAGGCAGTCATGTGACCTACGTTTGGCGAGGGCTCGCTCTGCCTCAGCTTGCAGGTGGACTTCCTGTCGGCCTCCTGGTCTCTATGGCGACGGGGGTCCCCCTCTATGAAGGCGATGTAGTCGTTGTAGGAGCAGGTGGGTCCGGCCAGGATCCCCATGAAGTTACAGTTGTAGCTGAAGTACTCCAGCAGACTGGGCATCCTCCTGAGCAAACAGACACACCAGTGAGCTCTGATCACCACAGCAGCTCAGCATCTGCACAGATATCTTCAAACTCAATGAGACAAACCTTATCGCCAGAATCTTCTGCCCTGCTGTCAGATGTTCCTCTTTTCGAGCCATTCCTGTTGGGAAAACAAACCGAGAGTAAGTCGCAGTTTGGAGTGGCAAACATCCAAAGCCCAGCAACTCTGCATGGAGCTTACCATCATGGATTTCAAACGCCAGGCTGGTGATCTTTTGTGTTATCACCATCATGGGGCTAGAGAGAGAATGACAGCAGTGAGGACAAAGTATGTGCCAGAGATGCTTCACAGCCTCCATAACTCAGATCCAGTGTGAGCAGGCAGGTGAAATCAGCTGTAAGTGTGCAGTTACCCTGTGAAGTCAGCAGAGTACATGGCGTAATCGAAGACGTAGACTCGAGTGATCTGACACAGACTCAGATAGGTCAGGGCCACCAGGAGGCAGTATCTGCAATGACACAGGAAACAGGCCACCATTTATCAACATTTCAGTCTCAGCAACGTCTGTGGAGCTGGAAATACACAGTCTGTCTCTGAGCTACAGGAAACATCATTAACATGTGCAGGGTTCATCCTCTGCAGAGCAGGACAATGACCAGCTGTGTCAGGCAGGTCACACTGCAGAAACAGAAATCTTACCTCACCTGATTCTTCTCATCAAAGGTAAATAGGACCAGGAGCAGTTTCAGGTAACTAAAGAGGTTTTCCATCAATAAATCAGTCTGACTATAAGATCCTCCAGTTCAATGCAGGTAAATCTTGACTTTCTGAGAGTGATCATCTCATTTGATCAGACCTGATCATCTTTATCATTTATTTTTAAGGCTTGGCCATGTTTTAGTGGTTTCATGTTTCAGTTAGTCTCAAGAAAATGCAACAAGTATTTTTTTGTTTGCTTGAAATGTTCACCAGAGAACAGAATGTTTCGTATTGTTCAGTCATTTGTAGATAAACTGAGATGAATTTAAAGCTGTATTATGTAGATTTTGGCTCACTTTAATAGGCTGCAGCTTCATGGTATGAGAACTTCCTTCATGATGTAAACTGGGTGTTCCGTACTGATGTAAAATGAACATGCTACTGAACTGCAGCATCTATGGTTGCCTCCTAAATATGAACCTTTTCACCAGGTTTAAGGTCTAATCATTTTGAGTTTTTTTTTTTGTAGCAGAACTGCATTTGTATGCTCCAACAAAATTTATCAAGTCATTTTTACTCTGCTGGCAGATTTTTCATAACCTTATATTACACTTTCAATCAATTAATCATCATTTTTAGGTGTTTTCTATGTAATAATTTGATAATCAAGGCCTCAGCTTGTTTTTTTTATGATATTTTTAATCTTTCGTTGGATATGAAACTCTCTGAATTACATCCACCGTATGATTTGTGCTGAGAGTTTGACTGATTTCCTCTGAGGGCTGTCAAAGGAAATAAAAAGTTCTCGATTTCCATCAGAATAAACTGTGATCTCAATGGATCTGACTGAGGTTTATCTGTAAGCTCATTAACAAACGATTCCTCTGGCAGTTTTAATGTTTGCACACTAACAGCGGATCCACCAACATCTAACTTTTCCTAAAACTGTGGCTTTCTTTTCAGGGATTCAGGATGAAACTGTGATTTGAGGACTTTTCTGATGCTCACTTGTGCATGTGTTCGACTCCGGTCAGGATCATGATGCCGTAGGTGAGTCCACTCTGAACTAGGAAGTGAAGAGCATACCTGCAAAGACAGAGGAAATGTGTATATGTTTTTCAAGAAGTAACACATTATTGTATTTTCTCATGTTGCATATCCAGAGCTGTTCAAACACATTCAGAGATAACTGATAAAAACTCACTGCACCACCTGCTCGGCACATTTTAGATTCTTCAAGAAAATTCAAAGATTTTTTTGAGTCGCATGAGTCTAAATAAACTCGTGTGTGTTCATGGTTTAAACTTTAAAGGACCTTTAGAGGAGCATGTCCCCCAGTGTCCATCCAGAATAAGAGCCAAACATCAACTTAAAATTGTGATATTTCAGCTAAATCATTTTATTATACATGTTTCATTCAAAAAAAATTGCATGTTATTGGCTAGAAAATGCATTTTGATAAATTGGATTAAGGATAAACCACCAATGTTACACAGTGGTATAGAGAGTTATTTAGGGTCCTCCCTCATGAAGGATTAGTGTGGTTCTGAGGGGTAATGAGAGGCATTTCATAGACATGTGGTCTCCTGTGCTCAGATATTTACCTAAAGAACTGACTCAACTTGTGATGAGGGGACAGAATGACATAAAGTGGCCAAAATCGCTGGGAGCTAACAAATAAGCATCCTCCTCCTTTATTATTGTGTACTCTATTATCAACATAGCTCAGCTTGCTGGGCCTCTTTTGCTATCAGGTAGGTATCAAGATATTTTGAGTTCTCTCTTTTATGGTTCTACTGTTTCCATAGAGGCGCAGGACTTTATATTGTAATGAAAAATGAGCCCACAGTGAGTAAAAATACCAGAAACTCCTTTGGGTTTAGGAATCAGGAGTGGTATCTAGCTCAGAAATCCAGCATCGTAGTCAGAGTCCATCTTACCATCCGAAGCAGAACAAAGCGAAGTAGAGTCCCAGTAGAGTCGCCACCACATGTCTGATGAACGGACTGGTTTTACTGGGATGGAGGAAGAGACGAAACCAGAAGGCTGAGATCAGAGCACAGAGCTGACACACCACAAAGTTCACCTGCAGACAGAAGCAGAGGGAGGAGAGGGATTTGTAAAGGTCAGGTTGTAAGAGCATCACGAATTATGTTGTTAATAGCAGCAGCAGCAGCATTTCGTGGCTGTTTCAGGCTGAACTCTGTTGACTCAGAAAGTCTCTGACGTCTCTACTGATAAAATTAGACCTTCAGAAGATATTTATAGTTTGGTGAGCCAAGACCTGCTGTCCACGAGACAGATTACATCACACAGAATCCATCCATCTGCAGTCCAGAGGTGTCCGAGAGGAAAAGCTGAGCGCTCAGGAAAACCATCAGGAAGCCCAGCGGTCGTCTCCATCAGGACGCTTAATCTGACTAGAAAAGCTAATAGCTGCATTTTTACATAGCTACTTTTCAAAGAGCCTCTCAGTCACCCATTAATACACATCAGGTTCACTGAATTACATTTAAGACTCATTTAAGTTTCTTAAACTTTGCAGAGACTCATTCAACACCTGCTGCATCTCACACAAACAATAAGACTGACACTTCCTGATAGTCATCTATCTGTGGTAACTGCTGTAACGACATAAAATAATTAATCAATCACATATGGACGGGGTTAGAGGCCCCTGACCCCAGGGACCCCTGAGCCTGTTCAGAGAATTTTAGTTTAAAAGTCGCAAGGTTCAGTAAATAAAGACAAATTACATTCTTCCAGAGGGACACAAAATGAACACAAAGACCAAAAATGTCTACAGTGAAACCCAGAATGACCATGTAGAGAAACAAAACGACTGCAGACACAAAACAAACACAAAGAGGAACAGAATGAACACAAAGATGTCAAAACAACTACAAAAAAAATGCAAAGAGACAAGAACGAGACACAAAATGACATCAAACAAACACAAAAGCAATAGAAAGATGTAAAAGAATCAGAGACAACACAGACACAAAGAAGCACAGAATCCCCGCAAAGATAAAAAGCAACTACAAAGAAAAACACACAAAGTGATAACGAAGAGACACAAACCAACCTCTAAAAGACACAAAACATCCACATAGAGACATTAAACAACCACAAAGTGACACAAAACAGTCAGAGACGCAAAACAACCAAAAGACAAACAAAATGATCACAGAGACATAAAAACAGCAATTAAAAGACCTCAAAGATGCAAAATAACCATAAAGAGACTCAAAAAAACCCACAAAGAGCTACAAAACTGCCAGAGATGCAAAACAACAAAAAGACAACAAAGAGACACAAAATGACCACCAAGATAAACAAAAGGACCACAAAGAGACATGAAACAATAGCTAAAAAACACAAAACAACAACCAAGAGACATACATCAGCAGTAAAATATACAAAATGACCACAGGGACACAAATTAACTACAAAGAAATGCAGCTTGACCTCAAAGATGAAACTCCAAAGAAACAAAGACACAAAATGACAACAAAAAGATGCAAACTGATGACAAAGAGAGATAAACTAACCACTAAGACACAAAATATCCACAAAGAGACATTAAACATCCACAAAGTGATGCACATTGACATTAAAGACGCACAAAAAACAATAGAAAGATATGAAACAATCACAGAGACAAAATAGCCACAAAGAAGCACAAAATCATCACAAAGATAAAAAGCAACTCCAAATAAACAAAAAGACACAAAATGATAACAAAAAATGCAAACTGACAACAAAGAGGCATAAACCAACCAATGAAAGACACAAAACATCCACAAAGAGACATGAAACAACAACAAAGAGCCACAAATTAAAAGCAAATACAGAAAACAACCATGAAGAGACACAAAACAACAAAAAGACAACAAAGAGATACAAAACAACCACAAAGACAAACACAATGACCACAAAAATACATAAAACAGAAATTAAAAGACCTCAAACATGCAAAATAACCATAAGGAGACACAAAACAACCACAAAGTGACACAAATTGACATCAAAGACACACAAATCAACAATAGAAAGATATGAAACATTCATAGACAAAACAGTCACAGAAGCACAAAATCATCACAAAGACAAAAAGAAACTACAAAGAAACAAAAAGACACAAAATGACAACAAAGAGACATAAACCAACCACTAAAAGACGCAAAACATCCACAGACATCAAACAACCACAAAGAGCCACAAATCAACAACAAGATACACAAAACAGAGACGCAAAACAACAAAAAGACAACAAAGAGACACAAAACGACCACAAAGATAAACAAAATGACTACAAAGAGACATGAAACAACCACAAAGAGCCACAAATTAGAAGCAAAATACACAAAACAACAAAAAGACAACAAAGAGACACAAAATGACCGCAAAGAGACATGAAACAGCAGCCAAACACACAAAATGACTACAGAGACACAAATCAACCACAAGGAAATGCAGCTTGACCTCAAAGACGCAAAACAACCATGAAGAGACATAAGACTAAAGCAAGATCCACCACTGTTCAACCACATTTTGCTCGTAATACAGGGTTTTACATCAAACACGCACATTTTACTCCTGGACTTTAATTTAGTGGCTTTATTCCATGGTGTTGTGCAGTAAAGGATGTGACAGAGAGCAGCTACGATTATTGTCCTAAAGTGTGAGTGCAGTGAGCTGCAGTCTGAGGTCACACAGGTCACTGAGCTGAAAGAGTCAATTAACGCTGCTGTTCAGTGGCCAACACAAGATGGATGGCGAGAGGAGGCTCTTCATCACAATCACAGTTCCTGCAGGATATTTACCGCGCATCTCTGCGGCATCTGCGCAGTATTTAGAGAACATTTACATGATGTTTGTTGCGTTCGGCAGCATCTGATCTGGCTGTAAACCGAGGCGGCGTGTTGACGTGTCGATCATGAATAATGGCCAGAGTGTAAACTGAGCGATTACAGTCAGACGCTCGACTGACGCTCAAAATGTACCCGTTGTCTTTAGACAGAGTTCATTAGTAACTCACAGAGGAGGAAAACTTCTACATTTGGCTCAAACTAGCCCAAACTGTTGCACTGATCGAGTCTAAAGCTGCAGAGCTGGACTCCACTTCCTGTCTACATGTGTAAAATGGGTCTCAGTAGAAAAATCAGTGACAGAAAAGTGGTGGTTGTTCAGCACCACGTCACGTCAGAGGTTTTCGTTCAACAATCCAAACATTCTCGCGGTGCAGATGTAGACTTTATGCGAAGACGGCTCCGGTCTGAGCTCAGTGTTTCCCAGTAAAACCAATAAACTGCAGGTGGTTCAGAGAATTTCCGCCAAGAAGCAGCAGTGGAACAAACGGTGCGTGTCACCTGATCCAGGATCTGGATCTGGATCATCACGATTCAACCCAGTCACCAGAGGCCTGGCTCTCAGCCAATCAGAGCGCAGCAGCGTCTACCTGTTACACAGCTGATGGTATCACCTGTGAGGAGGACGACGTGGTTTTACCGGATGAATGTTACGCTGTGTTTTTATTTCAGGGATGTTGAACTTCAATCTTTTAATTCCATCAAATGTCAAAGCTGTTTTTATTGTCTTGTTTTCATTCATCTGACTGAACAGTTGTCTGTTTCCTCTATGAATGTGTGTTTTACTGGTACTTGTGACCACAGGTGTGCTTATCGGCCTGATTTGGAACCTTGTTCACTGAATAAACTCCACATTCAGGGTCAGTTTATCTACTGATTTTCCTTTTGTTTCTTGTGGCTTCATTTATCCTGATATCTTTACCGACATACGTAACATTCAAAACTCCATGGTTGTGATTTTATCCTGATTGTTTTTTTTTCTTCCATCATTAGATTTATTTTATTCCTGTTAATATAAGGATTATACCAAGCTTTTTATTATATTCATCTCAAAATAAGCAGTCAATTTTAAATCTACTTTGGTCATTTGACAATCAGTTGACAAAATGAATCAAGTTCTCTTTCACTAACTGATTAATAGTTAAACCTAATAATAAAAATGTTCAATGTTTGCTGCTTCGAGGCTCTAAGATAGAAGATTTTGTTAGCTTTGTTCATCTTGAATGACTGTAAATCAAATATTTTGTGGTTAGTTTGAACAACATAAGACGTCTGAGGGCATCACTTTGGCCTCTAGGACATTGAGTTGTTTGTGTTTCTTAATTAGGATTCACATCAATCAGTAATAAGATTGTCATGAGTCACAGTACCAGAGCAGAATCCAAAATCTAAAAATGAAAAACTAGATGTTGACCACAGGAATCCAGGCTGAAGAATCGAACAATAATACCTGCAACTAACCATTACTTCCATCATTGATCTGTTTGTTGATTATTTTCCTAGTAAACTGACTTCAGTTTTACCAGACCGACGCCTGAAAACATCTGATTGTATCACTTGTGTCACATTGTTTCATGTTCGTCTGCAGCTCTATCAAGCATCCTGACTTTCTCGACTCAGAGGTCTTTGCAGGGGCCTGAACACAGAACTGAACACTGACTGTATAAAAAGTAGCTCTAACAGCTGCAACAGGAGAAACTGCTGCCATGGATGGATTATGAGGCAACAGGCCCCTGTGCCAGTCTAGTAAAAGGCTTCCCACTAGTCCTACAAGACTTAAGGAGACACTGAACATCTACAGACTAAGCTGTTGTGTCTCTTTGCATCAGTTCAACCTTTTTCTGCTCATTTTCTGTCCATTTGTCTTTATTTTTGGTTCTCTTTCAGGCCTCTTTGTTTGTAGTCACTCATCCTTTTTTTTGTTGCTGTTTTGTGTCTCTTTCTAGTGGTTGTTTGATCAACTTGTCAACACGAACCGTTAACCGTCACTTCAGAGGTTCTGGACCAGCACCCCGTGACTCTTTGGGCTCCGGCCCAACAGGCTGCTCAGTAATCCACCCATGAGTCCTGCTGCTGCTGCTGATTAGGATCAATAATGTGGTTTATTATGTCAGCCACAGGGCAGATCTTACTTCTAGTAGTGCTGGACAGAGACTACCTTGGATTTGTAATGGAGCATTTGTACACTCTTTACTGATTAGATTATTGCAGAGGAGATTAATTCTTCATTCTCTTCATTCTTTGTTGTGATTGTTTTGACTTAATGCATGCGTTCAGACTGATCAGTGATCGGTTTAGCTAATCAATGCTAATATTTGATCCTTCCAGGCAGATATCGATGAGGTTTTCCTCCTGCTGGGATCAGACACGCCTCCTCCTCCTCCTCCTCCTCACAGATGCTGATGGATGAAGCTCTCCTGTCATCAACATGATTTTTTGGGATCATTTGGATGCTCAGGATGCAAACACACATCTGCTCTGTAAGCCTCCAGCACACATCCAGGTCTCCATCTGCTCTAAACCAGCAGCAACACAAAGCCTGAACCAGCCCACACAGACGGACCGATCGTCACCCATCCGAGGCCTCCATCCATTTTACCCAAACCACCGCTCTCGCCCGCCCTGTTCATTTGTCACACCGCCGTTTTTGTTCCTCTCTCCGGCCGTTTCACGTCGCTTTTACCTCCCCCCTCCTCCGCTACCAGAACCCAGCAGCCCGGTCCCCGCCCTGGAGCTCCGGAGCCTCGGCCGCCGGGGCTCCGAGGCTCGGCCCCCGGGGGTGGTATCGGAGGAGACGTCCAGGCGGGTCTTACCTGGTCCAGCGGCAGGTTGGTGATCTCGCTGACCGGCTGCAGCAGGCTGGAGCCGGTGCAGGCCGTGGTTGGGGCGTCGTCATCGGCCATGGCTCCGTGTCTGCGGCCGGGTCTGCTGCTTCTGTGTCCGGCTGCAGCAGCTCAGAGGCGGCGGCGGAGGCTCCGTGATCCGCCGGCGGTCTGTCCGTGTGTCTGTGCGTCCTCCTCTTCTTCCTGTTCCTGCTCCTCCTCCTCCTCCTCACCCCGTCTGTCTGTCTCCCCCTCCTCCCTCTGATGCCCCCCGCTTTCTCCTCCCCCACATCCATCTCTCTGGTCCCTCCTCCCTCTTTTATTCTTCTCCTCCTCACATCTCCATCTGCTTTACTCCTCTATTATTCTTTTATTCTCCTTTCCTCCCCCCTTCTGTCTCTTCTTCATGTCCTCCCCTCTCCTGCTTTCTTTCTTCCACTTCTTCTCCTTTCTCTCTCTTATTCTTGATCCCTTTCTCCTAATCCTTCTCCTCCACTTCCTCTTTTCCCCCATCATGCTGTCACTTTTTCCTCCTCCACACCACCACTCCTCTTCAGTTTTTCTACTCCTTTTGTTTCCGTCTGTCCTTCAAGGTCCAGTGGCAGCTCAGTGAATAGTGAAACCAACCTGATCCTGTATTAAACTGGCTACAAGCACATTTTAAACGCAACCCCTCTTCTGCCTCATGGTCTAAAAATGTTTAACAACAGACTGCATTTCTGTGTAAATGTGTGTATCACAGTTTGTCATAGTTTGTCTTTACAATCTGAAATAAGTGTTTATTATCACATAAAGTGAGTAAAAGCTGAAAATGGTCACACCAGAGAAGCTTTATCGTGTGGTATTTGACATTTTTGCCCCCTTCGTCATCCTCCTCCTCCTCTTCATCTAAAAACAGGATTCTTACCTTTTAGCCTCTTGTTTATTTGTTTGTTGCATTGTTGTTTGTCTGTTATTCATATTCATCTATAATCTATAAATACTTTCATTTAATAGTGTGTCTGTTGTTGTACTGACATGTGAAGATCAATGACAGTTTCACCTCCAGAGGGGCCCTAATTCATTATTTCCTCTGACTGCAGCTGAATTGATTAGCCGATTAACTGATTAGATGACAGATATTTCATTTGAAGCTAATTGATTAGAAAAAAAATCAAAAGCTGCAAGGACAACCTTAGTTTTCTTTGATAATGTTAATTATTGTGTTTTTTGAAGGTCTGCTGTTCCACTCTGCTTCTAGGAGGACATTTTTCACTAATTTCTCATGCTTTTTACCTTTAAAAAACAATCAGATATGAGAAGAAGTAACTGTCACATGAATACCAGCCTGCTCCTGGGACTGCTGGAGCGTTGCACTGGGATTACTGGTGCTGCACTGGGAGTTTCTGCTGCAGATCTCACTGTGGCCTGCTGATGGAGATGCAGACACTGTATTTCTAAATGCTGCAGGCTGAAGTTGTTCAGTTTGGCCTCAGAGCCGTGCAGCTGTTATAGGCCGAACACATCTGTTTTCAGCTGGTATTTTAAAAAGAACCTGGAGCTTGAAGGGCCTAATTTGTCATAATTATTTTTCAAACCCTTTGTAGTATCAAAATTTCCATTAAAAATACAGGTCGTTTTCACCAGAATGTTAAAATCAGGACAGTTGGAAATGGACTTCTTGAAGCTGGTCTGAAGTCACACAGGGCACAGAGTGGGGTTGATCAGTGACTATCTGGGGTCGTTTCAGTTTGGGTGGAACAGGGCAAATGCAATCGTGTGAAGGGCGAAAGAACCAGGTCATGTTTGGGGCTACTCTTGAAAACAGTCTTCTTCCATCAGCTGGAAAACTCTTTCCTGCCTCCAGTGATTGGATTTTCCAACAACACAATGCCCTTTGCTACACAGCAAGGTCAGTTAAAGCCTGGATGGAGAACCAGAACACTGGAACCATGCCTTGGCTGCTCTATCACCAGATCTAAATCCAACTGAAAACCTGTGGAAAATTACCAGATGCAAAATGGAGATCCACAAGCCCAAAAACAAAGCAAATTTGTTTGAATTAGTGCAACAGGAATGGGCTGCTGTAACAGCAGAACAATGTCAGAAGCTGGTGGAGAGCAGCCAAGATGCATTGATGCAGTCATCAGAAACAATGGTTATGAATCAGTACTAACTCCTGTGTGGATCATGTGACTAAAACAGACAGAAAAGAAAACATGGAATGCATAAAAGCACTGTTTTTGGCAGTACAATGTCAAAGCTATTGAACAGAATAGAATAAATCTTTATTGTCACTGTTACAGAAAACAATGAAAATCAGTTTATTACTCTCCAAATAGCAGCATTAAAAAATAAATTATATAAGCATACCCTAAAAAATATATACAACATAAGAGCAAATATACATTATGGAAAATGGTTTGTGTTAGTTACCTGCTCTACACATGATTATTACACGATGTGAATTGCACTGACATAAATATGATGTAAGATGTCAGAACTTAAGTGATTTTGATTATTATCAAGAAAAACATACAAAATGTCTAGATATCAGCTCTTAAATTAAACTCATCTGAGCTATTTTTGTTGTTATCATTATATTTGCCCAAACAAATATACTTTTAGTTGTACCATTCATTAAAATGAACAAGAAATTGAAGAAAACAAGGGTGGTCTAATATTTTTTTTCCATAACTGTAGAAAACATAAGAAAAATGTAACCATTACACCAAGTGCTTATGTTGGCATCAGCAGATCAGACTTACTCTAACCGTAAACCAATAAGGACATGATCTTACCTTCAAACTAATTAGGCTGCAACCAATATTAGATTTATAGACCAGAAGTCTCTAAGAGTGATTCTATCTTCAGTAGAGAGACTTCAGAGGCAGCAGTAAATTACACCGTAGTCCACCAACTGAACAGTCCTCAGCTGATGACATATTTCAACCAGCAGCTGAAACTGGAAGTTTTTAGTGTTAATGTCAAAACTGGCTCTGGTCCATACAGTCGCTCATCTCTGTCTGACAGCTGTGCAGCTCGGACTGACTGAATGTGGGGCTTGTTTTCACGTAGAAATGAGGGGGAAAAAGTAACCTGGAGCTTCAGGGTTAACTCCCAATGTCAAACAGTTTTTAGATTCTGGTGTTCCTGCCTCATTTTTGCACCTCACAGTTGAAAGAATTCAACAAGCTGGTTTCAGTTGAAGGGTGACTCGGTGGTTAGCACTAATGCATCACAGCTGAGATCCCCTGTTCGCATCCCGGCCTTGGATCTTTCTGCGTGGAGTTAGAATGTTCTCCCTGTGCATGCATGGGTTTTCTTCAGGTACTCCGCCTTCTTCCCACACTCCAAAGACATGCTGAGGTTAACTGGTGATTCTAAATTTTCCGCCGGTGTAAATGTGAGTGTGCTGTCCAGGTGAACCCTGCCTTCACCATGAGTCGGCTTAGATAGACTCGCCATGACTCTACAGTGGATTAAGCGGTGTGTAGATAACGGATGGATGGATGGTTTCAGTTGCTTTTACTTTTCATTGGACTTCACACAGCAGTTAGTCTCTTGTGGACAATACAAGCTGTTCAGGACACAGCAGCAAGACTTCAGCACATGGCACTACCGTCAGTTCCTCTACCATTGGAAAAACAGAACAAATCTTCAGGTTTTATTTGTTTTTATAAAACTGTAATTGAGGTCAGTTTATTGAGAATATATTTCCATCTTCCTTTGCATGTGGCCTGAAGCTCCTTGAGATCTTCAGACAAGTTGCTTTACTGATGTTGATCAAAAAATGAAGGGTGATTAAGCTTTTATCATCACTTTCCTGTTAAAAAGAGTGGACTCAAATCCTATTTTTTCTCTCTAGCATCATTCTGAAGATTGATTTATTTTCCATCTTATCAATATTGGTGCTCAGTCATCTCTTTCTGCTTTACTCTGTCATTTCTATCATGTTTTTCTCAACTGCAGATGCTTTTTTTTTTTTTTTAAGCATTGCCTGTTTTTAAATGTCCTACCGAAATAAGCCTTTATTTTTTTGTTTTTCTATGCATTAATTCATAATGTTATGTGAGGTCACACTATGTATGACTCTTGTGGTGAAAATCTTAGTGAGAACCAGTAAAATCAGTGTGAATTAACTCTTATCCTTTTGGCATTTAATGAAGAGAGCAAATGCAAATTATTCTCAGCTGAAAGGATTGAAGTTAATGCACAAAAGGTCTGACAAGGAGTGATACAAGATGATGCAAAAAAAATCAACACTTTTTTTTATAGTTTTGGACATTGTCTTCAGACAGAAAAGACAATCCTAATATGTTAAAAGGTTGTTTAAAACAACAAAAAATTCTGCACCAAAAAAATAATTGATTATTCAAGAAATTAACTCTCAGATTTACTCTTGACAAAAATAATTTTTGTTTGCAGCCAGCCAGGACTTCTCTGCTAGCCTAAACTCTATCAGAATCACTGACTTACGTTTTAATATTTCTACATTATTTCCAGTAGACTATTCTCTTCATTTCATGGCGTGTCTCTTCAGGCAGTGTGTGTTTATATTGCAGCTTTTATCCAATCATATTTCAGTCATCATGTGTTGCCAGGGTCAAAGAAATCTGCCCTGAGGACTTCAGAATCAAAGGCGCATGCGCCTGGAACTTGAACTATATCTCAGTTAACCCGTTGCTTTAACCAATCACATTTCGAATTAGTGACCTCAGGAGCCATCAAGGCGTACGTTTACGTCACCATTTTCACGTCTTCTGATTGGATGGTCAGAGAGTCTAGCCAAAACTAGCGATTCCTACCTGTGGCGACCTGGGTACGCTAAAACGTTATCGTAAATCTAAAACACAAGCTAAAGCTTTATCATAAAAGTAACAATAGCTGTTTGTTTTTTTTTTTTTTTAATTCACAATGGCGGACGGAGGAGAAGACATTGATTTGGTCGCAGATATATTTAGAAAATCATTTTGAAGACCTATTACTTTCCAAGAAAAGCTTGACATTGTGAGGAACAAGCTAGCAAGCTCACTTTTAGCTCAGTAACTGTGAGCGGTACCCTTGGCTCAATTTATGCCACAAATGCGCGTGGATAGACCCGACTTTCAGGATTAGCCTCCATGGCGATAGAAAAGTACTTATCATTGGAAATGAAACGCACGGATTACTAACGCAGCAGAGTGAATGAACTCTTCAAGAGGAAAGAAAGGAGGATGTATTTTGTGTTCACATAATCACAAGTTTTGGTGAATAAAATGAATATATGTCATTTTATATTTGGTTAATATTGATGCTCCTGCTCGATGTGATGTACATGTGTTTGAATTGTTTTAATTGGGTTTCTTCCTTTGTAATAGCATTCATTCTCGCTACATGAGATACTTGTAAGCGATGCAACGTCCTGTTACACTGCCCTTCTGTATAATATTGATGGTTTCTATATATGTGGCATCATAATGATGGCATTAGGATGTGGTTTGATTCAGGTAGGACGCCACTGAAGGCCTAGGTCTAAAGTGGTTGCAGCCTTGTACGTCTCCTCTGATGGAATACATAGTTTTCTGCATGTTAATTATTGCAAACACAGAGAAAAATGAGGTTATTCCTTCTACAAACCCTGATGTTGTCGATGCTCTACTTTAGTGGGGAACATTTCTAACAATTTTTATTAAATCTAATTATTTAGTCAGAGCTGATGTCTAGTAAATCAGTCTGCTAAACAAAAGCTGCAGCTGCATCATGGCATTTGTTGTCAATCATTAAACAGTTACACACTGTACTGATCAGCCTCTTGACTGGGAGTTTGACCTCCTTCAGGACTCTGGAAATAAACTCTTCTGTTCCTCTCAGTGATCCTTCCAGACAATCAATAATAGCTGAAGTGAGTTGAAGAGAGGGCAGAATAATTAATCGATTGAGAATAATTACTGGTGAGAAAGCCTCCATCTGTGATCAGAGGCTGTGAGTTGTGTTTCATTTCAGTGGAAAGGCAGAATCTGGCCAGAAAGGGCAAAGGAAAGGAAATAGATGGTAGTGTTGTTAAAGGAGTACAACTGCTGTGTGTCTGATCAAGACTGGGTTGAACTTCAACTTTTAAAAGCACTAAGGAAGAGATCGAAGTCAGCTCCAGCTACAGACGGCAGAACAGAGCTGGATTCAAGTGTCTGAAAGCCAAATGCAGAACAGAACAGAACAGGCAAGATGCACTGACTGGGATCATACTATGTGATGTGATGTGATGTGATGTGATGTGATGTGATGTGATGTGATGTGATGTAATATAATGTGTACCAAAGGGACTGGACATCAACACTAAGGGAAGAAACATCTGCAGCAGGTTGTTAAGAAAACTCGTGGAATGTGTTTAAAGTGTGATACTTCAAACAAATATTCAATATAACAAGAGAAATTAATTTTTATAGTTCTCTACCAGGTGCTTTTCTGACCTCAATGTTTAAACGAGTCAAATAAGTTTTAGTAATCTTGTATCTCGATATGAAAGCACTTCGTTTCAAAGTCTGTTGTTTCAAAAGTGGTGGCTTATTTACTTATAACTGTCTTGATTTTTCCATCCTATCCAGCAGGTGGTGGAAATAAACAGATAAACCAACGAAGAAGAAGAAAAGCATAATGTGCAGAGAAAGCACACGAAGAAGAGCTAGTTCCGGGTTGTTTGTTTTGGTAGGTTGTCGTGACAGCAGCAGTTAGCTTAGCTTCAGTTAAACATGTCAGCTGCAGAAGACGACACCGAGCTGAGGGACCTGCTCATCCAGAATCTGGAGAACAGTGGAGTACTCAACAAGCTCAAGGTCTATAATAAACGCTTAACTCGTTTAAAGTCAGGCGGACCGCCGGTTCGCTATGCTAGGCTAACGCTAGCTCAGCTAGCAGTCTGAAATTACAGTGACATCAGTTCAAGTTGACGGTTGTGCTTTAAAGTTTTATTATAATTGTAAAAGGGGTTTTATAACAATTTCAGGCAATTTAAAAAGTGTTCGTTCGGAAACAAACACAACCAGTAAAACTTCAGCGATAGTTGGCTGTGGTTAGCTGTCGTAGCTAGTGTTGTGGTTCTAAACTTGGAGTTAGCTAGTTACTTTGCTAGCCGAATAGCTAACTTTCATTTATTCAGGAAATCCCGTTCAAGTTAAATGAACAGGTTTACTGCCAGAAACTAATTGTGAGCTGTTTGTTAAAGCTGCATATACAGCTTTGGCAATAATTATTAGATCACTTGGTTTCTTTTCCAAGTCTACACAACCAGCTCTCTTTATTAATACGTTTTAAATGTTATCATAGTGGTAATGTAATTACAGCATTATAAAGTCTTATAATAATCGAATACGTGAAATAAATTATGCTTATAAGTGTAATATGTTATAATATAATAGAGAATTTTTCTGAGTTACCGTTTTTTGTCCATATGCTTCTTATATAAACAGCTGTGTGATGCAACCTTGAGAAGAAATTGCATGGCAGTGGTCTAATGATTATTTCCAAAGATGCACCACTGTAGCTGCCTTTATCTGGGTCAGAAACTCATAATGTACAAAAACACATAACTTTATGTCTGCGGTAGCAGCAAAAGTTTGTCTTTGTGAAATTTTATCGTTTCTTGTAACCAAAGCAGTTTTTGATTTGTTATTTATTCTACCAGTCACAGTTGTTCTTTTATGATTTCTCAGTTGACTCATCTTTTTTCCAAAAAAGAAATACAAACTGAAGGAAATTAAACTGTCTTTTACTTTCAATAAACCAAGAAAAACTTTTGTGAATAGTGAAAGGTGACTATTGTAATTTCCCAGCACTCAAGATGACACCATAACATGCTTTATTTGACCTAAAGCCCAAAACTACACAAATATTTAGTGTGTAATTATTTAATATGACAGAGAAAAAAAAATGAATCAACACATCAGAGAAAGATATGTTGACTTGCTGTACTAGATTTTCTGCTCGAAAAATTGCTTAAATGAGTTTCTTATTTATTCTCAGTTGATCAAATTATTGACTCCTCAACTAACCTTTGCAGCTCTAATCAGAATACCACCAAGACATTACAATTGTGTGTGAATGTAATGATAAAGGACACATTGAATAAAATTCGACTGTGTTTGTTTCCTGTTTGTTCCTACAGGCAGAGATGAGGGCAGCAGTTTTTTTGGCCATGGAGGAGCAGGACAAACTGGAGGTGACTCTTTGTACTGATTATATTCACAGTTCAGGTGTTTCTTGTGTCTTTGCTGAATGTCATGTAAGTATCCTCCTCTATCATCCTCAGAACAAAACTCCACTCATCAATGAAAACCTGAAGAAATGTCTCAACACTAAAGACGGTGAGTTTGTCTTTTAATTTCATGGTTCAAGCACCAAATCTGTGCTTTTTGGTTTAATCATTTTTTCCACTCTCTTGTTAATTTTTTCCTTCCTGTATTCATTTGCTCTTTTTAAAAGAATAAATAATGGACAGACTATATTAAGCTTATTTCCTACTGTATCTCATTATGACACAGGTCAGTTATTTACATAGTGAATGGCTGTTGTTGTAGTCCATGTATGCAACCACAGGGAGGCACCGTGGCACCATCAGACAGCTCAGAGCCTCCACATCAGTCTAATCTCATATTTGGCAGGTTATTCGCAGTTCAGGGGTTATCTGAGTTACGGGAGAACCACAGTTCTGCCCAGAGAACACTGCTGTTTCAGGCTGAGACAAGTGAAACCTCACAAATAGACACAGTTATACTTGAGTGACTATGGGTGACTTTATCTTGTAATTAAGCATTTAATAGTTCCTTTAATCACAAGATAATGCCCAATACATTGATGTTGGAGGAGCTGGCTGCACATATGTCAGAGTTTGGCCAACCTTTTCCTTTAATCCTCCAAGTTAAACTGATCTAGAGCAGTTATTCTAATGAGGTTTTTAGCCTGTCAGAAGCATGGATGCTTAATCAGGCAACTGTCGGTGATCTAACTGCTGGAAGTTAGTTTTAGTGTCATAAATCAGATTGGTTATTTCATTTGATCCCAACCTTGACAGCACCAATCTACCAGTCCAACTAATGCAGTGCTTCTCAAATAGTGGGGCGGAGGCATGGCAAGGGGGGGTGCGAGCAACTGGGAGGAAAAGGTCCGTCTAAGCGGAACTAATTAGCTGAACCATTGTTTTA
Organism: Amphiprion ocellaris; assembly: GCF_022539595.1. Lineage (NCBI taxonomy): Eukaryota > Metazoa > Chordata > Actinopteri > Pomacentridae > Amphiprion > Amphiprion ocellaris. The sequence continues at coordinate 8,761,170 of NC_072777.1, forward strand.
ACGTCGGCCTGTTTTTCGCGGTGCACAAACTGCGTGGGCCGTTGTGCAAGTCCGTACTTGTGTACTTGGCAAATACGGACTACCAAGAACGCGAGAACGCATCGTTAAGATGCAATTGGAACACCGCCGTACTTGATCACGTCACCACCTCGGCTCATCTACTCTGATTATTTTTACCAGGGGTGTGAAACATACGGCCCACAGTCCAAAACCGGCTGACCAGATGGTCCATTTCGCCCCGCGGGACTACTTTGCAAAGTGTAAAAATTACAGAGAAGACATTAACTGTAAATTGTAAATTTGTACAACTGTAAATTTTAAATAATTTCTAGACCATGACGAGTTGTTTAAAAGTAAAAGTATAATACTAGATTGTTCAGTTCCAGTTTTCTAACAAAATGTTTAGTTGACAACATGAGAAAATAATTGGCTGATTGATCTTTAACAAGAATGGACATTAATTGCCGCCTTACTGTCAGTGTTTTATTGTTGAATTGTCTTTAAAATACAGCACCAGGCTAATGTCTGATGATGCTCCTGACACTGATATTTGATAATCGAAATACTACAATGGCTTAAATTGAGAGTTTTAATTTTTATTGTGAAATTTTGGATATGTTTCTCTGCTCGTACATCTTTGAACCGGCTTCATGTCTCTGCAGGACGCCTAGTCGCCAGTCTGATCGTGGACTTCCTGCAGGTGTTTAACCTGGACTTCAGCCTCGCTGTGTTCCAGCCGGAGATCAACTCGGTGAGTTTCTGTACAGCTAATACTATAACAACAAGCTTCAGTGGTTTCAGCATATTATCCCCTGACCTCCCTTTCATCATATCAGTGCTGTTTGGAACAGTATTGAAGCCTCTTTTATCTTGTTTACCTGAGCTCCACTGTGAAAACGAGTGTGAAATAACACATCGCACAGATTCATAACAGCTCCCACAACTTTAAAGGCAAAATCTGCTAACATACTGTGGCTGATTGACAACCACTAATGCACTGCTAAAATGTTCCAGGTGGAACTAGTAGCCGTAGAGTTTTTGTTCCAGAAGGCTTCAATTTAAAGAGAATAAACACTCAGATAAAACAAATGGCAAACCTGAGGGCTGTACCACAAATGGTGTGTTGAGCTACAAGTCAGAGTTTTCAGTGTCAAGAAGGTGGAGCTCTTCTAAACTACCAGATCACCATGGTACCTGATGCTGCGGTCTAGAGCAGGTTATGTTCAGAGTTTCAGATTGGAAGGAGCGTATTCGTTCAACCAAAACGTTTGCTGACGATTCTTTATGAGCACTGCAGCTGATAGAGCAGAGTTTAGAAAATGGATTATTCTTTATTAGAGCGAATATTTAATCAATAACAAAAATTGAAGTTATATCCTGCACTATGGGACAGTTTCAGACCTTAATGCACTTCAATAAAATATCATATTTAAATCGACTAAGTTTGAAGTCTATTGTGCAGGAGTCAGTTAGAAATGTGCAGCTGCACTGATCAGTAAAATAAATATATTAACACACGTCTACCAGCATTCCTGTTTTACATCATTTGCAGTAGCAGTGTTTTCTACTGTTCTATATTTTTATAATCCTCATTGTCCTCCTTTATAACAACCTGTGGACTGACTTTTGACACACCATCGGTTCATTTTGTGCAGAGGAAGAGTCAGATGATGCAACGAAAGCCCTCTTTCATGTGAACCTGCACAGAGTCTGAAGCAGAAAGCCTGAGTTAACAAAGACAGTTGAAAACCACCTTCATGACACCTGTTACCTCTGACTGAGGTTTTAGGTTTTGTTGAGTCGACTTACACAAAGAAAGCCCAGCTATGCCAAACGTCCATCATATTACAGCCCTCGGGACCCCAGTAAATTTGTGCTAGTGATGGGTAGAGCCTTATAAAACTTAGAACCGTGTAGTGAATTAGTTAATGCATGCTCAGACACAAAGACGCTGATGTGACCACAGTGTGACTAATTTATTTCAGTGGTTTGTGGGTGTGAAACTTAGATCACGCAGTGACGTGTTACTGCTATGTGATGGCTTCCGTTGAATGTGTTGTTTGAACACAGTAATGCTTAGAAACACACAAGGACATGTTGTATGCTTAACTCTGATGAAGGTCAGAAATACTCAGTGATTTAGTCTTATAGGGCCAGTAACCATAGAACCTCTGTACTTCATGTTACCGCTGATGGTTTATGTTTAATATCAATGATAAGTCACCTTTATTTTTGTCCAAATGACCTTTGCTCCTCTAACAGGCTGTCACTATTGTAGAGAATAGCTTTAGAAGTGATAGCTCAAATAACTGGCCAGTTAAATGCCAATTTGATATTGGCTGTTTATCGGGAGCTAGCAGGGGCTAATTCCTCACTTTCAATGCTGCAAAAACACTACATTTATTACAAATATCATCACCATTTTGCAAGAGAAAGAGCAGCAGGTGGAGAGACAAGCTATTGCTATCTGCTGAGCGAGTGGACTTGTGGGAACACGTTATCTGTCCTTTAAGTCTAAAATTAGCAGGAAACTCTGCAAAACAGGTGCTTAAGTAGAGCAAGTGTACGTCATAATTCGAAATTAGCTGTGAACAGCCACAAAATTTAGTTTTTTTTTTGTTAAAACATTGTATAAGATGCATGAAACAACAAAAACAACATGATACTGGGTTAATCATCATCCATCGTACACTCTCTTACTATCGGCATCTAGTGTTTGGTGGTGTGTTCAAGGGCTCTAAATAGTACTCTACTTCAAAAATTCCCAACCAGCACCTGTACTCGTACGCAGGGATACTTCTGCACTTTCCATGAAAGACGATGATAATAATAATAATAATAATAATAATAAACAAAGCAGAAATTACAGCTTGATGTAAAAGAAAAGGTGTGCCTTGAATCAGCTGCAACTGTGATGTTTGAGAGTACGTTTAAAGTAGGTAGCAGCAGAGAATAGAGAACAGCTGGCATAAAGAAATAGGTAGATAATTGAAAGAGTTGGATTCATTTAGATGCTGTAGGTCAGGGGGCTCAGACTCATCTTAGTTCTGGGGCCACATTCAGCCCAATTTGATCTCCAGTGGACCGGACCAGTAAAATCATAACATAATAACCTAGAAATAACCACAACTCCAAATTTTACCTTTGTTTTAGTGCAAGAAAGTACATTCTGAAAATATTCACATTTAAGAAACTATCTTTTTACTAAACATTTTGAATAACCTGAAATTTTTGAATAAAAATACATTCGATTTCAACAGTTTTATGCCTCAGTTTATCATTTACACATTAAAACTTACAGATCACAGAGTAAAGGAGAAAAACATTTGGTTATCTGGAACTGAATGATATACTATTTTACTTTATAATCAAAATGACAAAAGTCTGACAAAAACAACAACAAAAACAAGACAAAATATTACAAAAATGAGACACAAAATGACAAAAGCAAGAAACAAAATGACAAAAAAATTAGGCAAACTACACGAAAAAAACACAAAAGAGAAAAAATTAGACAAAAAAGTTAGAAAGCACCAAAAAATGGACAAATGACACAAACAAGACAAAAAATGACAAACGCAAGAAACAAAATGACAAAAAATAGACAAAAAAGACAAAAAAAACTACAAAAATGATACAAAATATTACAAAAATGGGACACAAAATGACAAAAGAACAATGAGCAATATAGTATTTTACTTTATGATCAAAACATCTTTTCAAGGTTTAAAAATTATTTTAAATTTGTATTTTTTTTTCAAATTTAAAATTTGCAGTTAATGTCTTCTCTGTAATTATTACACTTTACAAAGACCAACTGGATTGGACCCTCTGGCGGGCCGGTTTTGGTCCACAGGCTGCATATTTGAGACCCCTGCTCTAGGTAGTAGATAAGGGCTGTAGGCCTCAAACAAAAGTGGTGAAATGGTAAATGCTGACTGAATGTAACTGAGAGACAGTTCGGTCAACATAACTTTGGTTAAGTGCTACATGTACAGTAGACAATAGAGAAGTCATGATAAGAGATGATTAGTGCTAAAATAAAATGAATGCTCGATATGTATTTTAGCAAAAGCTCTAACAATATGGGCTATCTCTGTCGGCGTAAACCATCTAGCATAGTCCTGTGTGAATGTTGTTCATGGATACAGATACAAGTGTCACAATTCACAGTAACATCCAGGATCTGATCAATGTGACAACATGTTGATATAAAGTAACAACCGAAACTCTCAGCTTGAATTAGCAGTGTACAGATCTGAATACTTGTTGTAGGTAATTGATAGAATAGTTGAAATGACAGCTAAATTATTGAACTATCTTTAGGTAATGTAGTTAAATACGTAAATGGTCAAGTTCTGCCTCCAAATTGCCACAGTATGAATGCAAACTGAGCTCTATGAACACACACAGCATCAATTTAGGCTATTATGTAATATGTAATTCTAAACAACATTCAAAGATGGAGAGACTTCTCATAGGCCTAAGAGAAACTGGAGAAGGTAAACCCAGTAGATAAACAAAAACCCATTGTAACATTGTCAAACTTTAAGTTTCAGATGAGGTGTATGATTGGCATCTTCTCACAGATCTCTCAGCTTATCTGTCGCCTGATTAGTTTCAGAAAGGTTTGAGGTTATGTAGAAACTTACTGTAAATGTTGAGCTGGCACGCTGCTCTTTCAAACCACATGCGAGGGTTCTCATCATGTATTAAAAAAAACTAAAGTTGTCAGGAAACACATGTTTGCTTATGAAAATGTCCAAATTCTTATTAATAATCATTCAAAATATTTATATAAACTAGTTGAAAGTTGTAAAACATCAATAATGTCAGTGTTGTAGCTGATGCACGGACAGCAGCAGGCCTTAAACATCTGACTGTCGGTGTTTGTGTGCAGCTCAACGGTCTGGACAGCCGGGATCTGGTCTGCAGAGAGCTGGGTCTGTCCGAATCGGAGCTGAACAAGAACTCTCCGGTGCTGCTGGAGCTCGTCAGGAAAGGACGACACAAAGACAAAACAGACGTCGCCGCTGAGGTGAGGAACAAATGGACCAATCTGGCTCACATTAAATTCATTGTGCCAGAAGGTATGATATCACCGCAGGTCGTAAAACTAGTGACAAACTATCGTGTTTCATAATTTCTCTCCTTTCTTTGTGTCTGTGTGTGAACAGGGAAACAAAGGTGGAAACATCCCCAAGGTGAGCTTTAATGTGTCACAGTGTTGTTGGAGACATTTTCTGTTGCTGTTTTTTAAACTCGTCTGACTGTAAAGTGGCGCTTTCTTGTCTTGGCAATGCAAATGTTAAAGTCGTCCATGTTAATCGCTGGTGCTGCTGCTTCTCAACAGTAGGTGTGTGTGAGTGCGTGCGTGCGTGCGTGCGTGCGTCGGAGTGTGTGTCGGAGTGTGTGCCAGTGTGTGTGTTGAGAGATATGGGTCTTGTTGGGTGTTGAGATCTGGGTCTTCGGGTGTTGCACTCTCAGTAGGTGGAAGAGGTGGAACTATGGTTTCCTGTTGATCTCAGCGTGTCCTGGTTTCTGCTGCTGAAGCTTCACTTTCTGCTGTCAGATCATGCAATGGACAGACAGTAATAGTACTACTGTTCTCACCGCTGCTACCACTCTTACGATCGCTGCTTATGCTGCCTCCATTGCTTCCACCGCTATGCTTCTTTGTCAGCCTGCGATTAATACTGAGATGTCCTCATAGCTTCATTCGAGTGTTTTATTAATCATTCAGATAGAAGAAGGAAATCTTTGGGAATGTCATGATTAATTTATAATTGGTTAATGATTTTAGAAACAGGAAACCAGCTGGGTTTAGAGCCAGTATGACTGACTGTCATTGGTTAGCTGGTAGTTGCTCATTTTTGGTCAGAGGACGGTCTGTTAGTCTGAGAAGGTGGGTCTGGTCTCCAACATTGGGCCCCAGCAGTTTTATGTGTGAACATTCTGTCATTTCACTGAGTTGAAACCCAGCTAGCAGTCTAAACTAATGGTTTACTCTTTGTCGTCACAGTTTTTCCTCAGTTGAAGGTTCCAGTGAAAATGTGTGTTCTGTGCATGTAGCTTTTTGTGATGCTGCTGCTGTTAGATTTGTCATAAATCTACTCTCATTTTTATTTTATTTTTCACAGTAAAATTGATGCAGAATATAAAAACAAAAGTGTTTTGCAGCGAGGCAGCTACAGTCTGGTACATTATTGGGTGTTTTTATTAAGACCAATTATCTATTGCCTTGTTTTTATCAACTTAAGTGTTCACATATATTCCCTGCTGAAACCTTCCTATAATAATCCATAGATTAGAAACTTACGTGCTTCTGCAGAGAAAACAGTATTTGTCAAAAAACAAAAAAGAACTCTGATGAAATTTAGCTCGTCTTTGTTCCTAAACCTTTCACTGCAGCAGTTCAGCTCTCTGACTGTGCAGGAAAACATTTAGCTTGACAAGGCTGCAGTCAGATCACAATGAAGAGACTGCTGCTGTGCCTCCCAGTGTGGGGATCCAGTATTGATCCAGCTGCTGTGTGATGCTGCAGCTGTCTAAAAAAGGCAGAGAAAAAGGACAGTCTGCATTTGAGTCAGAGCGAGGCAGGCTGAAAGAGGAAGTGTGAGAGTTGTTATCGCTCAGAGACAAGTGGAGCTGTGGCGGTTTCCTGCCCGGTTTGACCCCTGGCTGTAAGTGCTTGTGGGCTGTGCACGTTTATGTGGTGACACAATGATTAACATCACATGCAGTGCTGACAAAGTATTTCATTTTCATTTAAATTTTCAGTGTGATGCATTACCTATTACAGAGCTCACAGTATGCACATTTTCAGGTTTATAATTAAATTTTGGGGGTTTATTAAAATTAGTTTACGTGCTTTAATGTTTATAAACACATTTCTAATACATTGTTGCAGCACCTCTTCTTCCTGCAGCTGTATAATGGGGGAAAACCCATAAAGCAGAATATGGGCTCTTTAATGTGTCTGTTGTGTCAAATTTTGCACTCTTGACCTTTGAGCTGCAATGAAACAAGAAATCTCACAAAACAACTTAAACCAGGTGCAAAAAGCATGAGTACCCTGCAATTTTTTAAGATTCTTATTTATGCATAAGTCTAGCTGAAAAGAAACACAAAAACTGTCTGCCTGGAACATCCATTTTCCAAAGGGACAATGAGCTATATCTTGATCTTGACATTAAAGAGAAATATGCCAGGTTGAACTGAATTATCCGTTAAAATAATACCGAAGATGTTGCTTGTAACAGCCAACTTTTCTGCTGCATGCTGTGTATGTTGTGGCTCGAATAAACAAGAATCGGTTAACATGTGCATCAAGTACAGCCTGTAATAATGTCAGCTCTGGTTACAGCTACAACAGAATGTCATCCTCAGCAGGTGTGATAATGTCGGCAGATGTCGATGAATAAAGGAGCTCAGCATTTTATGGGTGATTTGTGGCTCATTGTGGTTGCCTGTTATGCAACAATTCTCACCAAGCCACAGGATTGAATACGAGCATCAGCGTTTACTGTAGCACACGAAAGTTAAAATAAACAAACTCTGAGAGGTGAACAAGAGGTCACAGATTGCTTAATCCTTAACAAAATCTCTCCTTTTTCTCACAGGACCTCCCTCAGAAACAGATCGCACATGCCCGGAAGAAATTTGACTTTTACGACAAGGTGAATGAGACAATGTGGCTACCTGTGTTTGACCTCGTCAGTGTCTGACCGATCACAGTCAGTGTTCTTACTGTAGGTGTTATTGTCATCCTTTGTTTCCACCTGCAGGACCGGAGCGGCTCTGTTCTAACAGAAGATCTGATGAGCGTCTTCACAGATTTGTTCCCCAGTTTGAACAAGTAAAAAAATATTTAGCTTATTTCTTCTTTACCCTCAGTGAGACATTTAAATCAAAACCAAAGAGCCAAGCACATGGAAATGTGCCCGTTTTCTACAGCATCAGATTAGACTCATTCTCTGAAAGTCATCCTGACAGATTGGAAATCTTTGGGAGCTTCAAAATGAACATTCTGCCAAATACTTGTTTTTGAGGCTCTTTTGTGTCTCATTCAGCAATAGTTCAGCAACGTTTGAATCAAAATCTGACATTTGTGAGGTTGTTTCCTGATGTTCAGCTGTCAAACCTGATCACACCTCTCTCGAACTTTGACTTTTGGCAATTTAAATGTTAATGTTACAAACAAATGCTGCAGTCACCTTGCTTCCTGTTTTAATTGTTACTACAATGGGATCTGACCTTTATGAAGTCGAAAGTATAGACAAAAATGGTGTGCTGAGGCTAAGGCATTATAATATTGAAGACATGAGCTGTTCTTCGTACTCATTTTGGTTGGATTATCTGTTCCAAAGGTAATTCTGTAGGTCCGACAGCTTAAATACTCGATGGTTCTTGCCACACAGCAGAGTAGCTGAATGAAGCTGATACAGATGGGTAACTTTCTGTTTGACCTGCAGGAACATGTTGGAGAGGTTCATCACTGATGAGCTCAGAGCTGCAGACAAAATCTTCTCTAAAAGTAAGTTTTTGTAGAAGCTCCACCACCTGATCTCATATAGCTGTTCAGTATATTCTCTATAAAGAAGCTGCAATAGCAGTTAAATGTCATTGAAGTTTCAGTCAGTCAGTCAGTCAGTCAGTCTTGTTTACAGAAAACTTTACAACAACATAAGAGAAGACCAAAGTGCTTTCCATCAGCATGATAAAACAAAACAATTTGGTTACTATAAAACCATAATGCTCCTCTACAGTAACATCAACGTTTTTAAAATCTGGAGGTCCATTTATTCACCTTCGAACAGTCAAACCTGCTGAGATTCATCTGTTTTTAACCACATTTCCTTTAAGTCTATGAAAGGTCTGAGAAAATCTATTGAGAGGACCTTTTGGGTTCGACCCAGTGACGGCTGTTGATCTGACCATTTGCTGTTTTTTTTTTTTGTTTTTTTTTTCAGCGATAGACTTCCAGTTCTTCCTGGGAATGTACAAGTGTTTCTACAATCAGTGCAGAAGTGTGGTGAGATTCTCCTAGTTGTTGATTTCAGATGCTCTTTTTATACTTTTACTTGAAGTTATATCGGGCTATAAGTTTCATCTGATGTGTTTGTGGTACAGAATGAGGTCCAGGACATGTTTAGCCTGGACATTAATAGAAAATCTTGGCCTCTTTCTGTTTGTTGAACTGTCATACTTCGCTGTGATTGGCTCAGCTGTTCCACAGTAATGAGAGTAGTGATGCGAGTGGCTGAGAATGAAGTTATCAACCATCACACCTTGCAGTTTATATTCAGTTTTGTATTGCCCTTTGTGCTGCTGCAGCTACATAAACCAGGACATTAGTGATTTGTCGGTCGCAAATGAAATGACTCTTAGAAGTTTATTAAAGACAAGCAAGTGCTACTAATGAAAGTGTCAGTTTGTCTTCTGCAACTGTTGCTGCTGCAGCATCTACACCAGGCCTCCAGACTGCACCCAGTATGGTGCATTAGTGACCTTTTTTTGAGACTGTGCCAGTGATATGCTAATGATCATTAAGCTGTATTGGTGTCACTCTAACTGGTATAGACAGCAACTGTGTTAACCATAATGGTGGAAAGTAGTACTTAAACTTACCACTTTACTGTGGTATTTACCCTTATAAATGCACCTACATGTGCTGTTTTTTCCACTTATAGAAAAGATCGCTTGTAGAAAAAAAAAACGCTCTGTTATGTACTGGACAAATATGACATAATGCTCTAGTTTAACTCTTTTCAAGGTCACTTTTGGTCACGCACCTGTCTGAGCACCGCCGATGCCTGCAATGTGGGGCATTTAGGGAACATTGTAAAATGTTATGTCTATCGATAAGAAAATGTTCAGCAAGTGATGTGTTTTGCCTGTGACAAGGCGCTACCAGTGAAAAGGTTCGCCACCACAACCGCCTAGACCTACAGTCCAGAGTCTGAGACAGTTTGTGCAGAAGGCTATGACTGATTATGAGTGATTCTCTCAGCTTCTGCATATTGTTTCACTGTAAATAGTGGGAAGTTTATGAATATTATACAGTCAGAGGTTGGATATTTTTGTCAAATTGAGATGGGTTTTTGTAATTTTTAAAGTTTTTGTAGCCCTCTATTCCATGCTGAGTTTAATAAGCAATATAAATAATAAACATTTCATGTAATGTATGTTTTGTACGTTAGAAATTAATTACACAACAATTTAAATTATTTTTGGTTATAAATTAATTTAAGCAACAGAAAATTGAGAGCCAAAAGAGCCGACTCTTTTTAGTGAGCCGAGCCATAAGAACCGGCTCTCTTAAAAGAGCCGAAATTCCCATCAGTACAGGACATCAGGTTCCAATGTTTTCACAGTCTGAGATGTACAGCTGCTTGTGTCTGATTTATATGTCGTATTTTTTGTTTCAAACCCATCCCTGACCTGAAAATGCAGACATGAAAGTCCTCACATCTGAAACTTGTAAAACACACAAAATATTCCCCAGAAAAGCTTGAGCAGTCTCAAGATGTCTAATGGGAGCTTGGAAAGAAAAAATACAAATTTTACATTGAATTTCCTTTCTATGTTAAGGTATTTTGTGATTTATACTCTTCAGGCCTCTGAAAATCCTTCAAAAGAATCTTAGAGGAGAAAAAAATTGTGTTTAGCGGCTTCCTGTTCAGTTCCACACACACACAGGAAAAACTGAAATGACAGTAAATCCAGTTCATGTGATCATTTGTAGACATTTGGATAAAATGAAGAGTTTTTGAAATGTTGGACTGCTCCTTTAATAATTACAGTTAGTGTTGATTTTTCCATATCAGTGGATTTTAAACAACCCGATCTGATGTTGTAGTTTTCCTTCATTACATATTATAGATCTGATAATATCTCCAACAATCAAACTTGAACTCAAACAGTTCAGTGCATTCTGTTGCAAATATAATGAAGTGAATGTCCTGCAGTTAACCAGCCGTTGCGCAGGATCTTCTATCCAAACATCTGATTGTTTTTCGGAGGACTGAAAGTGGTGGTCACTTTATTAATGTTGGTGACAAAAAGACATTTTCTCCTGTGTTGATGTTGTCTTTGTGCAGGTTGTTCAGGACTCTGATGTCAGTCAACCTCAGAGTCAGATTCCTGAAGAGAAAATCCGCTCTCCATCTGCCAGCAAGGTATGTCTGGTCAAACCAGGTGCAGGTAAAATTTGTCCATCCTGCTGTTTCTGCTTGTTGTGTGTACTGAAAAGATAATTTTGATTTATTTCATCCTGCTCTATTTTAAAACAAACCACCATAAGCAGATGAATATGCAGAGATAATTAGACACCTAGTATCTCACTAAATTTATTTAAGTGCTAAAACGTTCTCGGTGTTGTGAAAGTCAACTTTATGGCAGAGCGTACCTAGCATGTCAGTTTAGCGTCAGGTGTGTAGAGCTGAGATTAGCGTGTTAACTCAGTAACAGGTCTGTAAACCTGATGTTAGCATGTTAATCAGTGTCGGATGTGTAGAGCTGATATTAGCATGTTAGCTCAGTGTAAGGTGTGTAGAGTTGATGTTAGCATGTTAGCTCAGTGTAAGGTGTGTCGAGTTGATATTGGCGTGTTAGCTCAGTAACAGGTCTGTAAACATGATGTTAGCATGTTAATCAGTGTCGGGTGTGTAGAGTTGATATTAGCATGTTAGCTCATTGTAAGGTGTGTAAAGTTGATATTAGCATGTTAGCTCATTGTAAGGTGTGGACAACTGATGTTAGCTGGTTGGGAGGTATTATAGCGCTGATGTTAGCATGCTAGCTTAGTGTCAGATGTGGAGAAGGATGTTCCAAATCAAATCAAGTTTTATTGTCATTTAGCTGTACATACAACAGTAGTTCAGGCAAGATGAGAGAGTGATTATCCAGGATCCAATTAAAGCAATTAAGTTAAGAACACGCACACTTATGTAATCACACACCTCTCCATCCCACACACATATACATATCCCTGAGACGTTTTAACAAAATTGGCAGTTAATTTGTTATTAAATGTCCATAGCAGCAGTCTGATGTAAAATGACCTTGTGGAATAATAAATAATTTAAATACTGAAACTAAAAATACTGAATTAGATTAAGGTGCAGAAGTGTGTGCATATCCGGATCAGCAGTTCAGCATTTGATAGCTTGTGGAATGAAGCTGTTGATCATTCTGGTGGTTCTGCCTTTGATGCTCCGGAAACGTTTGCCTGATGGCAGCAGTTCAAAGAGTTTATGGGGAGGGTGTGAGGAGTCCCTGGCAGAGTTCAGTGCCCTGCTCCTGTAGCGGCTCTCGAAGAGTTCTTGGACATTGGGGAGGGAAACTCCAATGACCCTCTCAGCCCCTCTGGCTATTCACTGTTAGCTCAGTGTCAGGTGTGGAGAGCAGATGCTGGCATGTTTGCTGAGTATCAGATGAGTAGGGCTGATGTTAATATGTTAGCTCATTGTAAGGTGTGTGGAGCTGATATTAGCACGTTTGCTCAGTGTCGCGAGTCCGTGTTAGCTTAGCGTCTGTTGATGAGAGCTGATGTTATCATGTTAACTCATTGTACGGTGTGCATAGTGATGCTAGCATGGTAGCTCAGTGTCAGGTGTGTAGATCTTATGGCTGCTGTCCCTGTCGTGCACAGATCCCCAGGTATAAAGGCCAAAATCACAGAGGACAGAGTCAGACAGCAGCCAAGGTAACACCATGCAGTGCAGAGGAGAGTCTTACTAACATTCACTGTCACAATAAACAACACCTCTGCTACTAACTCTGACCATCAGCTGCTTTGATATCATCTCTGACCTCTCCTTCCTCTAACTCACTATCAGCTCAGAGTAGAAAACATTCCAGGAGCTGATTCTCATGATTTTTATTATATTATATATTTGTTATATTTTATTATATTTTTTATTTCAGTATTATTCTAATTTAGTATATTTTTCATAGTTCAGAAATATAAAGTGGCAGCCATTCAAGGGGTCGAATGAAAACTAGTTGAGTATCATCTTCAGCCGCCAAAACAAACATCTCTGACTGTCGTCATTGACATACTATTGAAGCTGGTGGAGCAGAGGCCAGACAGGAACAGATATCATGATGTCAGCTGACTGGTCTGCTCTGATTGGACATTTGTGCCAGGCGGTAAACATGCCAGTGCCCCTGTGAGAACACACCCACTTCGGTTTCACTCTGACTTCACAGCCAGGCTCAGTAGGAGGGGAAACATGATTTTGCTGCTTTCAGGGACTCTGCCCTAAAAATACAAACGCAGTCTGACTGTGCGAAACGAAAATATTTTCCCTCCTGAAACCTGATTCATGTCATCCTCTGATGCACTAACTCACCTTTCTGCTTCAGTCATTTGCAGCTTAATAAAAGCACTTAAGCTCCATTCAGACAGGATTTATTTCTGCAGGTGGAGGTGTGTGATTTTAATATAATCTCCATTTGAAGCTGCAGAATTATTCGTCAGCAGCTTTTGTTTGCAGTTTATCATGGATGCACAGACAACTATCACTGGATTCCTGTGGTATTAAAGAAAACTTAAAAACAGGAAGATTCTCCGTCAGGTTCTGAACCATCTGCTCTGATTCCAAAGCAGAAATTTGCATTCCTGTTTTTGTTTGCTCTGCTGGATGCTCATGTTTATCACAGACCAGATCCTCCAGCCTCACCAAGTTTAAAATCCCTCATGAACCATGAGCTAAAGCACCAGAAATGTTTTATTCCCACCTCCTCTTGAAATGTAAATCCCATCTGAATGGGGCTGACGATCTGCGGCTTTAAGTGCAGTTCAGTCTGCAGTAAGTTTTCAGATCAAAGCTTATATTCAAACTAAAGCAGCGTCAGCACAAAGACAGACTGAGTGAAATCAGCTGCACTGCATCAGCCTGTCTGCAGTATTTTAAAGGTTTAAAAGGCACCAAATTCCTTTCTATTGACAACAGCATAAGAGATACATTTTTATGTTGTGGTTGTGAGCTTTACTGAAGGTACGGAGTTGTCTGATAAGAAACAAGAAAAAGAAAATGCACAAATTCACATTTTAGTCATCATTTTATCATTAAGAAAAGACACCATTTAAAATTACATTTTGATTCCAAAGACAATAACGAATAAATAAAACATAAATAAAAATCATATTGTTAATCCGTAGAAATGATTGTTTGACTGAATCCTTCATGTGAGACAGTAAAGTGCAGCTGATTCCACAGCCGTCCTCTTCATCAGGGATCCGTCTGTACTTGTTAGTGAATACCAGCTTTCATTTGACAATTTACAGTTGAATTCATTTATAAAATTTGGTTGGTATTTTCAGTAAATCATCTGCTGTATAACATGAAGACGTGGATGCTGCAACTGTTGCTCAGCTGCAGTGACATACAGAACTTTAATCAGCAACAGCTGCCGCCACATTTTCCTCTGTAATCCTTCATCACCATCTTTCTAACAACAGTCTGGAGGGGATTTTTCACCGCTGCTGGAAGTTTTTGAGGACTTCACCTGGACTTGTTTGTGTTGTTGATCAGGACTCGGAGCGTTCGGTGTCTCTGGGCAAAGGAGAGTTTCAGCAACCAGCCCCCAACAACAGGACGTCCTCGTCTGGTCTGAGGAGGGAGCGTCTGGACCTGGACCTGGAGGGAGACGGGGAGGATGACCCCGACGACGGAGATTCATTCTTCGACGACCCGCTGCCCAAACCACAGAAGACCTACGGCTGGTGAGAACGGCCGACCTTTCACTTGTCACTCACTGTCACCGACTAAAACTTCAGAGTTTTCACTGCTGAATCTGAATGTTTGGTTTCAGTTTGTGTTTTCTGTTTGTGACTCTGGGAGAATAGCAAAAGAGGCTGGGTGATAATTTTAGTGATATATTAAACAAATGTTTAAAAAAAAAAAAAAAAAAAAAAGCTCGCTCGTTGCAACCCCTCTCAAACTAGAACAGTTGTTTCTCTGCTTTATATCGCTGTTAGCTAAATATTTTCTGTCTTTGAAGTTTAAAATACTGATCCAAAAAGTGTCAGTAGCACCAAATGTCACACGCTCAGCTTTCATCATTTGTAAGTAACCAAAGTCATGATTAACTCAAATTTCAGCTCAGATCTGAGATCAGCTACTGTTTGACAAGAAGCCAAGAAACAGCTTTTACGTGGCAACTTCAAAATGAATCAACACTATTATTAGTGTTGACAACATACAGGTCCAGCCTGAAAATGAGCAGCTGATTATTGTGAATGTTCTATTAAGATGTTAAAATGTTGGAAAATTTTGGAAAGATTTAATAAAATGCACTGAAATATATTTACTAAATTTTTAAATAATAATTTAATTGTGTATATTGATTTATTTTTGTAAAATGCTACAAAAAATAGTTATGTGCTGCGAAAGTGTCCCAAAAGGAAAAAAAAGATAAAATACCCCCCAAAAAAATATTAATAAAATGTCTCACAAGACAAAAACATTGTTAAACATCCCACCAAAAAATCAATAACATATCCCAAAATCTAAAAAATATTATTAGAATGTAATAAAAATAAAATATTAGTAACATTTCTGAAGAATATTAATGAAATTTATCATTTTTCTCCTTGTTCGCAACAATCTTCCTTTTCCTCCTTTGGTGTTTAATAACAAAAAACAACCAGTAGACTCTACAGACTGGATCCAACATAGAACTAGTCCTCACACCAGACTGTTACCTAGAATACAGTGATCATAACCAACATTCACAAACACATCTGAGTACGTTTCATACGATTATAAAATGATCCACAGACTCAGTGGTGGATGTTTGCATCTTAGTTGGTTTATTCTTTGTTTCTCTGCTGCCTCTGAAGTCAAAGCTCTCTGTTTGGAGAAAAGGACTCTTCAGAGAAGACCAGCAGTCACAAGGAGTGAGTATCACACCTGTGAGCACAAAATGTAAAGAGTCTGCAGGAAAGCCGTCAAAAAGCGAAGCTCTTCAGAGGTTGAGGAAAATAAAGAAGATATATTTTCCTCTTTGAGTCTCTTAGAATAAGAAATAATTCCTGAAAGGTGGCGCTTAATGTTCCTTTATAGTTTCCTTCTTGTTCTCTCGTCTTTCATGTTCCTGCAGTTCTCTCTGTTCTACAGAGCTCGTCTCACCTGTCCACATATCTCTGCTTCACGCTGCTCTCCCACCTGCAGATTCCTGTTCCTGCTCTGCTTTCAGTGTCCTCGTACTTCCACTGGTCTGCCTGTTCTGTTCTCCTCATGTTTCTCTGTCCTGCCCTTCTTTCTTTCCCTGTCCTCCCTTCCTCACCCTGTAGCCTTGTCCCCCTGAGGGAGGAGAGTTTCTCTGGGCCAGTCGTCTCCCCCATGAGACGGGGTAAAAGCCTCAGCGAGTGAGTGTTGTGCACGTCGTTCCGTCCAATCAGGACAGTCAGATCTCGGCATGAGTGAGCCGGACGATTCAGTAACCAGCTAATTTCATTTGAACAGCTGATCTGATTAAAACTAGTGATGGTAGATCGTTCACACATAGAGGGACCTCACTCAGGAAAAACAACTGAAAATACAAGTTCCAGAGCAACAACTTGTTGAAATTTGCAACTGATTTGATGATGATTAGTAATTTCTGATGTTTTTATTTGGCAAAAATATTCTAAATTTGTTGTTTTCAGGTTCCCAAATGCAAAGATATTGTAAATGTCTTTCTTATAAGAAAGTAAGTGAAGGATGTTTGAGACTGGAAAAGCCTGAGAAAATAATCAAGAGATAAATCAATGATGAATTATTTGGTTGTTTCCCCTGTTCTGGGTCAAGTGTTATGTTTCTGTGTGTGAACAGGTCATCAGGTGGCGTTCACATGAGGTGACAAAACTGACGAGGTTCTGGAGACGCTGCAGTTCTCTGCAATTAGGTGGAAAATTTGTGCGTATTTTGACAGTTTGGAAAATTTTGTCAAAAATCAAGCATTGTCCATTTTTAAACTAAATAGAATAAATCACCAATTTCATTTCCTCTCAAAGTGTAAATAAATGTGTAAGTTACTGTATCCATGCCAGTGGGAGACTCACTATTGGTGTGACATGTACACACAGAGGAAAACTTTAACAATTTTCAAAAATCCATTGGAAATAAAACACCCCTATTGATATTAAACTCATTTTCATAACATTAATCAGCTGGTGTTGTCACCCTGGTCCTCTTGAGACTAGATGATTGGTTGATGGCCACCTCGACCTTCTCAGAATCACAAGCTAAAGTCTCTGTTTGTGCTTCTGTAGCTCCTAAACCATGTTTTTCATGAAATGAAATTAGACCTGAAGCCTGTTGAAAGCAGCAGAATGCCTGTCAGCTCAGTCCCAGCCTGATAAATCTGTTAATCACTGATCAATTGACCAACAGTAAAGTTTATCTTTGCTCATGTGAGCGCCGCCTAACTTACCAACCGCAGACAAACCTCTGAAAATTTGTGTTGTTGTTGCTGTGCTGTCGATTTCCCAGCATGCACCAGGGAAGAAGAAATTAGGAGGTTCTTTCCTTTTAACTGTGTCACTGCTCACAGTTAAAGTCCTGTTCGACTGTTTCTCTGGTGTTAATGTTCGCCGACTAACGTGTGAAGTGGTCAGAGACTGAACTCGGAGCTGCTCAGCTGACTGGCTCAGATTACTCTGTTTGACGTTGTGGGTTCAGAGCAAGCGGCGTCCTATTAGCGCTAAGAGACGTGGAGGAAAACAAGTGTCCATGTCAGCGTCGGTCCCACGAGGACAACTGTAACTGAGTCAGATTACGCTTTGCCGTCGGCCTGAAACTTTAATGATCTGTGAGGGGAAAGTGGGTTGCTGAGCTGAGAGAGTCAGCAGAGCATCTCGGGGCTTCTTCTCGCTCCTGTTTTTACATCCAGGACAAGAGAAAACAAGCGGACAGAAACTTGACACTAAACTGTCCTGATAGGTACAAATGTGACAGACTTTCTGCATGGCTGCTCAGAACACCGAGTGTTCCTGTGCCTCGGACTGAGAGGAGCGCTGAGGACCACTATTAGACATTTGACACTTATTCTAGAGGCAGCTTTAGATTCAAGACAGGTGAATGGATTACATCAGTGAAAAGTAAAGAAATACAAATATGACGTGCATTGACTCTGTCTTTACTTCCCCTTTTATTTCTTTTGTGTTCCCCTTCTCTTCGTCTTCTCCCTCCTCTTCCTCCTCCCTCTCTCTCTGGTCTCAGTCTTTCTGTCCTGGCTGGTGACTCAGAGGTCGAGCGAGACGATCCTCTCTCTGATCACAGTCACAGCGCTGAGCTCAGGTGAGCTTCAGGTGGAATCGTCTCTCTTTCTGTGTCCATCTTTGATCAGTTGATTGGTTAATGACTCCTCCGTTTGAAGGCAGAGTAAAGCCTGAAACAGAAGGAGGGAACTAGCAGAGTTGCTTTTATGAAAATTTGTACTCGCATGTACCAAACTTAGAGTAAATATGGGAATATTTTAAGCAGATCTGCTTTATGTCCTAGTTTTTAGTCATGCTCAGTGAAAGTGCTGTTTGTTTTGAGATTCTGGTCCTGCAAAGTCAGAACTTTCAGTTCACTGATCTGTTCAAAGTAGAATGATAGAATAATGTAGTCACTTTATCATATAAAGAACCCAAATAATTCACTGTTTCAACACTCGTAAATGTGATATATTGATTTTCCTTGTGACACGAATGAAGGTAATACTTTGCATGTTGTTCAGACAATAGCACAAATATCTGCTCACATTAATATTCCTTCTTTTCTTATTGTTCCTCTTTTATGCTTTTTTTAATTAAACATGCTCCTTTTCATTCTTTATATTCAGCATTTAGTGTTGCATTTATTGCATGACGTCCTAAATAAGCACAATTTGAGTGGCTGATTTGAGAACGTCACACTCCAGGATGTTGTGACAATGTTTTTCAGCATTATTGAAGTTTTATTAAGTAAATAATTAGCTGTAAAATGAATCAGGGGACTATTAGATATAATAATGGATAATTAGAGCTTTAATGATGCAAGAGAACTCTAAAGCCTGAAAACGGATTTGTGTAGAACTTTCTTCTCCTTTCAATCATCTGACGACCCCTCAGATTTATCTGACCCCTCAGGTTGGGAACCACTGAAATGAACTATATGAATATATATATATAAAACATCTCCACCTGCAGCATTTTCAGAGTTGTGTTGTTTGTAATGCTGCAAGGCGAGCAAGTGTCTTCAGTCCATTTTTTATGTGTTTGATGCCTAATCAGCTCTCAGTTCCTCATGTTTTCCTCAGTTTGAACCATAATTCTGAGGGTGTTTGAGTAGAAGTAGCTTCCTAGTGAGCATCTTCTGACATTTTCACAGCAGTCAATAAAATCAAATAGTGCACAAATATTTACTGTCTTTTCTTCTCCAGGAAGGTGGAGACGTCGGCGACTGGAGGGAGTCCGGCAGGTTCCTTGTCTGAGGCCCAGAGAGCAGGAGGAAGAGGAGGAGGAGGAGGAGGAGGAGGAAGCAGCATGTCAGAGCAGAGCCACAGCAGAAACGGTTAGATTTGTTGCTAAACATTTCAAACTTCCTTAAGACTCTAATCGACAGTGTAAAGTCTGTCCTTATTTGATGCACCAAACTTGATGTAAATTTTGTCCTATTTAAAACATGTCTATTTGGTAAACAGATACATTACAGACATTGACTGTCCTACTTTGAAAGTTGTGGTGTTCTGCTTTTAAAGTCTAATTCTAGGTATGTGCAGACAGGATCTGCAAGGGCTTGGAAAAAATGGTTTAAGAAGGTATTAAAAAGTCTTGAATTTCATTTGAAAAGTCATAAATGTGTCTTCAGACTTCCTATAGACAGTAACAGTAGTTGTGTTTCTTGGTGTGGCTACAGTGAAATGTATATGCTCTGACACTTTAGCCTTCAGATCCTGGACTTCATCCAGAACAACAATTGGATTAATTTTCTGCTGTTGCTCTTCTGAGTAAAGTGTTTGTTATATAACCAGAAACTACTGACAGATGCAGATGATGAAGCATTGGAAAAAATGTGATGATCTGAGTGTGCTACTCCTTCCCTCCTACAAGTATTTCTCTGTGATATAAAAACAGCTGAAAAAGTCTTAAATGTAATCTGCTGTAGTCTGCAGCTGAAAATCTGTTTAAACTCCCAATGTGCTGTTACATTGCAAAGACGTACAAATAAGCCTTTAGAGTAGAAAGATTGAATAGAACGAGGTGTTCGAACCATCGTATTGCAGCTGTGGAAAGTACATTTCCTGTACAGAAGATGGCGGTTAAAGATTGTCGTAGTTCGTGTTCAGGGGAAAGGGTCACCCAATGTGGCTGATAACTGATACTGATTATCAGAAATGAAAGAGACTGAAAACTGATACTTGAAAGTGATATACTTTTGCGGTGAGAATGGGGAAAATTTAGATTTTCTCCACAAATCTTTGCTAAAATATCTTTGTTTTTCTGTCTGTTCAGTTGAAAGAGAACTTTTTAACATTTATCCTGTAGTGTGGACAGGCTATTACTCGTAACTAATCCAGTTTGGAATGTGCTCAGGACGACAGAATGACTACAAATAGAAGGAAGCAGCTGCATCCAAGCCAAATTTGTGTCCTTTGATATTTGTCCATTGTATCAGAACCCTAAAAAATGCTGAATACAGGATCCGACAATCAGCCCTTAGTCCATGAATGTCTGCAGCCCCTCTGGATGAAAGCTGGTATTAACTGTCGAGAGGCTGCACACATCTTATGATTGCCTGAAGTTCAAAGATCCATCCATTATCTATACACCGCTTAATCCTCACTAGGGTCATGGGGGGGGGCTGGAGTCTATCCCAGCTGACTCGGGCGAAGGCAGGGGACACCCTAGACAGGTCGCCAGTCTGTCACAGGGCTACATACAAAGACAAACAATCACTCTCACATTCACACCTACGGGCAATTTAGAATGATCAATTAACCTCAGCATATTTTTGGACTGTGGGAGGAAGCCGGAGTACCCGGAGAAAACCCACGCATGCACAGGGAGAACATGCAAACTCCATGCAGAAAGATCCCGGGAAAGCCGGAACGCGAACCAGGGACCTTCTTGCTGCAAGGTGAAAGTGCTAACCACTACACCACTGTGCAGCCCAAGTTCAAAGATAAAACAAGTTTTCTTCTGTCCTCCAGGAGCATCCAACTCCAGAGAAAAGGGCTTCAAGGCTCAGAGTGACAAAACCGGATCTCTACACTTAGGTAAGGTTCAGCTTCTGTGCTGTCGTGTAGAAACACTGAGGGTGTTAATGAATATAGAGACACAATAAACTAACTGCGTCTAGATGTTTGCATCAAAATTTACTGTAATGTGACAGCTGGAGTTTGAGACAAAAAGACTCAAACTTTATGCAACTTTTGGCGCAACTTAACATGAACTTCGGTGCTTTTCTTTTATTTATTGAATGTTTTGACATGTTCTGTTCCTCCTGTTGGTTTTATTGTTACCTTTTCATACATATCAGCAGTCAGTCGCCTGTACAGAACCTCTGAGCTGCACTCTTCCTTTTTTTATTATGTGGCTGATGTATGGATTATTTTTATTATTTGATGAATTCAGTTGAACAGGTGAAACATGAAATTGATAAAGTTACAAATGCATGTGTGTATGAGGTTTTTAAAAGGCAAAAAAGTGTTGATTCCACGTAAAGGTTTCAAAAGATGTTGTTAACATGTACAGACTGAGTCTTGTAGAGCTGAATGTGACTAAACATACTAAACTTTGTTTCCAGATGATGACGTTGAATACGACGACGACTTTAATAGGTAAGACTAATGAAATGTGGTGTTGTCCTTTTTATGTAATGGCGCATTTCTAGGTTTTAGTCAACATTTAGTGAATTTCTGAGGCTACAGATGGAGTTTTCTTTCCACTCAGTCTGATCAGTGTCGTCTATTAACAACGAGGAAATAGTGCAAAAAAAAGTGCTCTGTAAATATTTTATAGTGAAAGAAAAACATTCACCGTGTTTGTCAATTTATAATCCTTGTTTATTTACTGGTTCTGGTCTTGTTCACTTCCATTCTTACTGCCACTGGCTGTCCGTCAGCAGAACAGAGTGAAACTAACAGCTGGATGTATCCTGAGTTGTTCACAAATGAAATCACTCTTACAGCATCATTCTTGTTTGTTTGTTTGTTTGAGCCGGGCCTGGTTCCCATCGTCATGGCTCGCACATGGAAACAAACCAGCATGGGCTGATGAATTTGTGGGTGATGAGGTGATTCTTACACAGTTTTACTGAATCTCTACAACGGAGTGGAAGATTGCAAAGTTACCCGACGCATAGAGATACTGCAGACACATTGACTGAAATAAGGTGCTTTACATCCAGAGCTCTGAGCTGCTGCTGGTCAAAAACTCCATGTTACCTCTGAGGGAAGAAACCTTTCAGAGCTGCAACTAATGATTGTTTCACACACCTCCTGAAGAATGAGACAAATAGTTAAATGTCCTGTGGGCTTTGAATGGACCCTGAACCACGTCACAGAGGTGGGTGGAGATAATGACATGTCAAATAAAATCAAAACTGGAGTGTTGTTGTTCAGAGAGGCTGTCAGAAATCCAAGTTAAGCCGTAAACCAACTTCCATGACTTGACCATATTTTGTCCATTCAGACCTCAACTGGCCCACAGATGTTGTCGTCCTGTAGTC
Organism: Amphiprion ocellaris; assembly: GCF_022539595.1. NCBI lineage: Eukaryota > Metazoa > Chordata > Actinopteri > Pomacentridae > Amphiprion > Amphiprion ocellaris. The sequence goes on from NC_072777.1 coordinate 8,783,861, forward strand.
ACGGATTAACACACAATTTAAAGGAGAACTTTTAGTCTGGGGCTTGATTCCCATCCAACACCAAAAGCTTTAGATCGCTGGAAGTGTCCTGGAAAATTGCTTTGGGAAGAGGGTGGAAGCCCTGTTTTCTTTATTGAATCAGTCTGCTGATTGTCTTCTTGAGAAATGTTGGGAATTGTCAAGCAGTAGTTTACTGTCATATTTGACAAAGAAGAACTGGAGTTGTAGTGCACCAAAGTAGATCTTGGTTGACTGAAATTGTACCAGCTCTCACAGGGAATAAAAACAATATGTGTCATCTGTAGATGAACTAAATAGGCCATAGTGCACTAAATGAGTTTTAAATAGACCTAGAATTAAATGTTTGCAGCATATTAAATCATTTTAACCCGGTTACTCCCATGATAACAGAGTTGGAGCAGACCAGTGTGCACCTGCACCTTCATATGATTTCTGAAAATAGTTATCTGAACTCGGGATTCAAACTCAAGAACTATTGTGTAATATAAAATCTGCTGTTTGCAAAGTTTACACTTGATCTTTTTTGGCCATTTGTTTTAACTAAGTGTAGTTGCTCTGCCAACTTCATTGACATGGTGTCCATTTGGAGTTGACTATGAGTGAATGTTCAGTAAACGTTAAATAAGTCTCCATCAGCTTGGGCCAGTTGTGACAAAGTGGAGCCGTTCACAGCTAGTCTGTCCCTCCCACTGTCATAAATGATGGATTAATCCCAGAATGCTGTCGATGTAGCGCTTTTCTCCTTATGAAAGCAAAATTAGCCATTGTTCAAACAAGCCAAATTTGGTCAGATGAGAGGAAACTGAACCAGTCGACTAGTCCACCACACTGCAGTCCTGAAGGAAAACATTTATGTATATAATTTTTTGACTGTCATGTGGAAGAAAAAAAAAAGCCCTGCAAAGTACTGGACTGAAATGCAGTAGATACCGTGTAGAATCTTTCTGACTTTGTTCGCCTGCTGTTTGTTTGTTCAGTCATCGGTCAGACCTTTCCAAGAGTGAGCTGAGTATCGGGGAGGAGATCGAGGAGGTTTCCATTGAGGGTCCTGACAACAGCGATAAGGTGATCACACTTCCAGCGTCCGTCTCTCCTGCTGCCTTTAGTCCCATTTTTAAATGAAACCCTCTTGTTTGTTTTGTTGTTCAGTTCGATGAAACCACTCAGGACCTGAGCGTCTCTCAGCTCAGTCAGAGTCACGGTGCTGACTACATGGAGGAGGTGGCCTGACCTTCCATCATACTACACTCTTGTCTTTCCCATCGTGCACCTCTTTGTATTGTAATATTTAAGTCTGTACAGTTTCACTGTATCAATAAATGGGTTTCTTGTACTTCATGCTGAATGTAGTTTGTCTGAAAGAGTCCCGTTTCTCTTGTTGAAGGAAGCTTGAAGTACGTTGGCCTCTGAGTCAGGAGAAGTTGTAGAGCAGCAGCAGGGAGGTGAAGCCACCGGTGGTAAACCAGACGTAGAATTAAAGTTTTGGTGTTTGACTTTTAAATAGCTTCAGCTGAGCTCTGCCTTTGTGATGCTGCTTTAGTAGGATTTGTGTTTGACTGTAACTTTCCAAAACAAGCCCACATTCACACACACTGTACTTGATGTCTGGTCAGCTGTGTGGAGGTGGGAAAGAAAGATGGCTTTGATATCAATCTCAGCGCAGTTTTGCTGTGAAAGTTGGCTTTTTATCCTGCCTTTGACGATGGGTAATCAGATGAATTAATGCTTTTAACCGTATAGTGGGACAAAATGTTGATTATTACTTATTTTTGTTAGTGGATTATTCAACAGGTTTCAAGGCAGGGGTCCAAAGGGATCAGAGGGCTCCTGGTATATTTAAAAACCCACTGAATTGTCCAGAAATTAAACTAAACAATCACAAAGTGCCACAAAATGACCACAAAGCTACACTAAATTGTTGTTTGGCGCTTTTAGTTTGGGCACCCTGTTTCTGCAAAGTTGAGGAGTCTTTTAAATGTCTGTTCCCAGAGGCCCATATTATCCAAATCCAATCTCTGCTTCTTTTCTCAAACAACCTGACCATCTAGACGGACTTCAGCTCTGTGAATATTCTGACGATCAACACGGAGTCACTACCAGAATATTAGATGTCATATTTTTTACATTGTTTTTTTTTTTGTTATACTACTACTACTACTGCTACTACTACTAACAATAATAATAATAATACATTTTATTTGTATGGTGCTTTTCAAAACACCCAAAGATACTTTACATGTAAAATCAACCAACATTAAAATAGAGGAACATCATAAAATACATCGAAGCAGCAACATTTTATGAATATTTTCTGAATGTCCCCCAAAATGTCGTGGTAAAAATCTTCAGATTCACGCCAGAGAAGATGATCTGGTAAGTTTGCAAATTTTGGGATGCAGAAATCCATTGTTGCAATTGTTAGCTAACTGTTCATCTCCTCTGCTAAGATTTATGCGTACAGTGTTTCTAAACTCATATGTTGAGTTAAACAGCTGTAGTGTTCTATATGTTGTTAAACAGTCCTGTCGATGTCCTGATCTGACAAATATATCACTCATAAAATCATCCTCCTAATGTAGAATATAAATGCAGCAAAATGCTCATGTAAGACATGTGGCATTACTTTTAGTAACAGAATTTGTACTGCATGCAGTACAAACCAAACAGTAACAGTGCAGCTCCTTATAGCTGCCAGTCTGACAATTTATAACCTTCTTGTCAGCAGTCAGTTCACTGCAGGATGGAGTTCTAAATCATTCAATCTGTCCTGTAGCTGGACACAAACACAGCATTAAATCTAACAAATAGAACTATAGGAAAGTCTGTTTAAAGTCATTTTACCATAACTGGCTTTCGTGTCCTTTTCATTGAAAATAAATATTCATAAAATGTTACAGAATGACCTGTTTCTACATAATATATAAATACAGTTATGTTGTTGCAAGTAACAGTGAATAGACCCCAGAGTGTTAAACATGTGGCCTTTGGAAAAATATCAATCTGTTAACAGTCATCTCAAACCACCAAGCTGAGCTGAAAGGAGAAATTCTGTCTTCTGTCTCATGAAACCATTTTGAGGGGAAGCTGAGACACTAACAAGCAAAAATGTCACACAGATTACAGCTGTGACACAGAGTCAATAGATGAAAGAGGAAGACTTGGAGGTTTCAGCGTTGTTTCAGTGTGTGATTGATGTCGCACAGCAGCACCTCCAACTCATCATCACCTGTGAGAGCGACCAGAAAACGGCAGCACCATCAGCCCTGCAAACCTGTGAGTTCTGCTTTTTATTTCTAATTTTCTCTTTTTAGTTTTTTCTTTTGTTTGTTTTGCTCATTTGGTTTTTATTCAAATGCTGATTCTTGCAGGAAAACCTCAACCCCACAGATCACTGCTTATTTTTCTCTCTTTCACTTTTTGTTTTCAGAAGCAATTTGTCTCTATGAGCTGTGATTTCTTTTTGTTTCTTTAACATTCTGTTTTAGTGCAGTGGAAAAATGTTAAGGTTCCTGCAGGTTCCTTAGCACATGTAAACCTGAACAAGTCCATATTTTCTGTAGAGTTTGACTAACATTTTGTTGTTGAAAAAAATAATGTGACAGCATGCAGCATCTGAAATAGTAGCAGATGATGTAATAAGATAACGTCAGACGCCCTACTTCTGTGTCATTTATCTTGAAAATCAAGATGTATTTCTGTAAACGCACGTTCGCTTTAGCTGATTAGATCAGGTTTTCTTTGAAGCATGTGTGCTTCCCGTCAATAGATGATAGAGACTGATAATAGTGCAACCAAACTTTTAAAGTCGTGACTAAAACTGAAAGGTGATGACTCCTGCTGTCCAAAGATGCACCGACACAAAAAACCCTGAAGGAATGAAAATAAAAAATGATAAAACTAATTAATGTGAGTTCCAGATGTTTACTTGCTGCATCAACAGTTTGAGTTTAGTTCAGAATGAGATTTTTCAGAGCTGAAATATCAGCAGGCAGCAGTGCAGGGTGGAAGATTGTGACTTTTTTCTCCGTTCACTTAAGAAGAGGTTGTTATGAGGAAAGTCAGTTTTAAGTTATTGAAAAAAAATGGTTTTATGATTTAGAGTGCTTTTTTAAAAAAATCTTATTCTGGTTTAGACAAAACTGAAATGAGATTTAAGCTGGTTTAAAATGACATTCTTCTGTCTAAACATGCACTCAAATACCCCAAACTCTAAAATCGAAGCTAAACCAGTTAGAAAATGCTGCTTTCTAAAACCTGTGCTCCAAAACTCACATTTAAAACCTAATCTCTAAAACATGAAATATAAACCTGAGCTCTAGAGGCGAAACACTAAAACACAAGATGTAAAATCTAAAACTCGAGCCCAAAACCTGCACTTTAAAACCTGTTAGAAACCGTCAGCTGCATTGTGATTAAATGGGCTTCATATATTCCCCTCAGGCTGAACTGTAATCACCCAGGAGATCATCAGACTTTTAAATGGCATCATCATATCAACATTTAACTTTCAACATTTAACTATGTCGTCAATGTTGGTTTATTAGCAACAGCTGCAGAGCAGAAGACGTTCCCATCAGCCTCATCTGGAAACCAACGTTGGCATGTTAAACAGATACAGTGAACCTTGTATTTGCTGAATATCGGTATGTTAGCATGCGGATGTTTGTCTGCAGATAACAACAGACCTTAAATGAGAAATTTACTGCTTTTACTACAAAGGACGGTTCCTCTAACGCCTCATGTTCCTTTATTGTACTTCTGCTTGCTGGACATGACGTCCGATTGGACAGCAGATGTTTGTACCTTCAGACTTCCCTTTTTTCACGTCACCTGCAGCGAAGCAAACCTTTAAAAACAATGACACAAACCCACTGCACTCATCTTTCTGACGTCTTTCTTCACTGACTTCTCACCATCGACGCTCGACAGGTTTTATTCTGGAACGAGAAGCATAGAAAACATGTTTTTAGCTCTAAAAACTTAGCATTTGAGAAGCAGGAAGGAGGTCAGAAAAACAAATTGTTGAGGTAGTTGAGACATGTGTGTCCTGTTGACACCTGCACAGGTGCTTATGTACCTGACAGCTGTGAGTGTGTTTGTGGTTTAAGAAACTTCCTAAAAATCCCAGGACTTCCTTACAACTCTCAGTCTGAGTGCAGGACTGGACTGAGTACACAGTGTACTGGACATGCTGGTTATATAACTGCATACCTACTGTATGTAAAGTAATCTTTTCTTGATAACACACAACACAGTAAACAAGCAAACGAAGCCCAGCAATCATGAGGACCGGCTCCATGTATTAATTCAGGTTGAAATATAATTATATTATCTGACTGCAGCACTGGGGTACAAAGGGTCGACAGATGACTCTTAGGGGTTGTGACATGATTAATGGGAGAGAAGAAAAAACCGTTAAAAGTTTTAAACACAAATCTGTTTTCTCAAATTGTATCGAAAGTTTTATTCTGGATCATTTTGTATCTATTAATTTAGATTATTGCATCCAACTCACTCACAATAATGTTCTAAAAAATGACTAACTTGAAGCCAAGTAGGAAATGATGCCAACAAAGAGGCAATGAGCCTTTTAGAATACAGTAAGTATCACCACATGGAGAAAATCCATTTTCTGGAAAGCTGCAGAGAGCTGTTCGCCCCCATATGTTTCTTGCAACATTTCTCCGAATCTCGAGACTAAAGTTGAAGAGTAAAAAGTTAAAATGATCCTTTCAGAACCACACAGGGCTGGAAGGTAGAAGAATGAAGAGGAGCATTCATTTTTATTGATTTCTCCCATCTTTCTTTCCTTCTTCCACTCATGTAAAATCATGAAAATCTCTCCAAATCGTGCGATTTTAGTTTCCAACTGAGCACAGAGATCTTTTTGTCTGTTCTGATCTGTAGTTCAGAGACTTCTCCGTTTAAGATGAGTTTATTTCACCCTGAAAGGGGAGAAGAAACCGCACATCACACATCAACTGGGTCAAGTCGGCGTCTCAGAGTCGAATGACCTCTTTTCTGCAAACTTCCTCTAAGTGTTCAGACACCTGAGAACACACTCACATTCTCACCTTCACAACCACCATCGACCACAATTGGGACATTTTTCATCTAAAAACCTCCACACACTCTAACAGCACAACCAGCAATCAAACAGCAAGACATCTGCACCACTTTCAGATCATTTAAATATCTAATGTCAGAGTTTTTATGATTCTTCCATCAGACTGAATGAATCTGGCAGAAAGTCAAAGTGAGAAACAGTCATTTATGTTTTGAACAATAATAACTGTGAGGGGGTTGTGAATTGTGTCACTAATAAGCATCTGAGAGTTTATTTTGACTCCTGTACATTTAGAGAAAGGTTATTTTATAGACATTTATTGTAAATAAATATAGATTCCTACTATCTTTTTTTATAAGAGAATATATATATAAAATACAGGAAAATAACCTTTTTTTTAACCAATGTACTGTAAAAGTAAGACTTCGTTATTTGTCTGACATTAAGTTGTACGTTGACACATGCATTGTAGATTTATTTAGCTATTCTATGAAATAATATACACTACCGGTCAACAGTTTTAGAATGCCCAATTTTTTCCAGTTTTTAAAACTGAAATCCAACTAGTTCAAGTCCAATGAACTGCCAGAGGTTTAAAAGAAAGGTAAGCTTACCTAAAACTGAAAAATTCTGTACATTTTAGAATTATACAAAAAGGCCTTTTTCAAGGAACAAGAAATGGGTTAACAACTTAAAGATGTTCTGCAGTAATGGAGGTTGATCAAGCCTTGAAAGTTGGTGCTACCAAATTCTACAGGTGTCTCAACTTTTCTTGATTACTTACAACCCCGTCTGCCTGCATAAAGTAGTGTTGGAATGCACCGTGGCACCATATCCTCAAGACTATTATTTGAACAGCATTGTACTGCAGAAAGTAGTGTGTTGCCATAAAAATGGTGAGGAAAAGGCAATTAACAATAGAAGAGAGAGAGACCATCATAACACTTAAAATTTAGGTCTTTCTTACAGAGAAATTGCGACGATAGTCAAAGTGTCAGTGAGTATAGTTTTCTTCACCATCAAAAGGAACTCAGAGAATTGGGGAAGCTCTGACAGGAAGAGGTCTGGAAGACCCAAACCCACAACAGAATCAGAAGACAACTTTCTGAGAGTCAACAGCTTGGTGATAGGCGGCTCACAGAACAACAGCTTCAAGCACAGCTTAATAGTGGTCGTAGTAAGAAGTGTCAGTTTCAACTGTGAAGAGAAGACTTGGAGTTGTAGGTTTGACAGGTGGAGTTGCAGCAAGAAAGCCATTGCTAAGACGTCAGAATAAGAAAAAGAGGCTTGCCTGGGCCATGAAACACCATCAATGGACTACTGAAGACTGGAAGAAGGTATTATGGACTGATGGATCAAAATTTGAAATCTTTGGTTCATCACGCAGGATTTTTGTACACTGTCGAGTAGGAGAAAGGATGGTTCCTCAGTGTGTGACATCAACTGTCAGACATGGAGGAGGAAGTGTGATGGTCTGGGGCTGTTTTGCTGGATCCAGGGTCGGTGACTTGTAAAGAGTGAGAGATAACCTGAACCTAAACAGCTACCACAGCATTCTGCAGCACCATGCAGTACCCTCTGGTATGTTCCTAGTTGGTCAGGGGTTCATCCTACAGCAAGATAATGACCCAAAACATAAGTCCAAGCTATGCCAGAACTACCTTAGGAAAAAATAAGATGGTGAGCTTGAAAACATGGAGTGTCCAGCACAGTCTCCAGACTTAATCCCAGTGAGCTGGTTTGGGATGAACTGGACAGAAGGCTGAAATCAAAGCAACCTACAAGTGCCACACATTTATGGGAACTTCTACAACAGAGTTGGAAGAACTTTCTGAAGAATATTTGATGTTCACTGTGGAAAGAATTTGAATCAGCTGTTACATCTGCCAAATGTGGCTACTTTGATTAACTAAAAGTTCAGAATATATTTTGGTTTCTAATTTTTTTTTTTTTAAATTTCATTTGTTTATTTGTTCTATGCTTTCATTTCAGAGGACAGTAAGACATTGACATGCATAAATTCCAATGAAAAATTGAAAAATTGAGGTGTTCTAAAATTGTTGACCGGTAGTGTAATTATGCTGTTCTTTAAAAGATAGCAACGATCATATTGTGGACTATTGTGCAGTATTTCTTTGCTTTTATTGCAATTAAAATATATTTTTTTAAAGTGTCAATGTGTAATTCTACTTAAATTCTGCCCAAAAATCTCTAATTGAATTGAATTTTATTGAAACATTATAATCACTATTATAGCAGTTAAAAACTATGTCAAGAGGGCTGCACAGTGGCGTAGTGGTTAGCACTTTCGCCTTGCAGCGAGAAGATCCCTGGTTCGCGTCCCGGCTTTCCCGGGATCTTTCTGCATGGAGTTTGCATGTTCTCCCTGTGCATGCGTGGGTTTTCTCCGGGTACTCCGGCTTCCTCCCACAGTCCAAAAATATGCTGAGGTTAATTGATTACTCTAAATTGCCCGTAGGTGTGAATGTGTGAGTGATTGTTTGTCTATATATGTAGCCCTGCGACAGACTGGCGACCTGTCCAGGGTGTCCCCTGCCTTCACCTGAGTCAGCTGGGATAGGCTCCAGCACCCCCCGCGACCCTAGTGAGGAATAAGCGGTGTATAGATAATGGATGGATGGAAAACTATGTCAACATAAGAGTTAAGAACTCACATACAGATACACATTGGTCTTATTTTATATATTTTATATTTAATGTTACTAATTAAATCATATGCACAGAATAATACAGGTACGGTCAAGATTTTGGTTATGATGGAAACAAACCTTCAAAATAGGCCAAGAGAGGAGATGCTGCTGTACTCGATGAGTAAAAGTTCACCTACAGCTACAGGCAACACGTGCATAGTTTTCATACTGAAAATTATGTGACGATAATTTACAGACCATTATGGTACACTAATGTGTTCATTGTTAATGTAAACAGAAAAAAGGAAGAAATTTGACCTTAGTAAATGGATTGGACTTTTTCAGTAAAATAATATCCAGCTGTGTAAACAATGATTTATAGTTTGTCTCAGTTCACCTGAAATGAACAAAAACACATAATGTCAATACTTATAGATCACCTTTGATCCTGTGTCCATGTTGGGGATAATTTGTAATTTTAACTGATTACGGAAGTTTCTGCTGTGTTTTGTGGATAAATGTACTTCGTAGATGCATATATGCGTCCTGCTGCTGTTTGATGCTGCAGGCATTTGATGAGTTCAGAGAAAAGACTCATGAACAGCTGGATGTGACAAACTAAACTTCAGCTCCTGTTAACATTTTTAGGTCTTTATGCACCTCTGTCAACAAAAAGCACAAACTGTGTCTTTTATGCTTTTTTGATGCAGAGTTGGCTGACTCTTGTCATTATAGTCATCACTGCTGATTTAACTTCCACTCAGACACTGCTGGTGGCCTTGGCCTGACTTGTGAAGGGTAATATACAGCCTTGTCTTCCCCTTCACATGTTCAGTACTGGTGCTGATCAAATTCTACTCAAACTCCTTTTCTCTTCTGAACTTATGATATTTCCTGAGCTGATGTTGTACTAAAAAGTGATCATCTGCCAAAAACTGATCCGTGGGACCAGTTATCCCTTTGCATTATTTTACCTACTCTGTGCCCTTATCCTATAGCTTCTTCTGAACTGTTATTGATACTGGGAGTGGTACTGATATTTGCTGTCACTCCAGCTAGAAAGCTGAACACGTCTGATCTGTGGTCTACTTGTTCCGCCAGATGCAAAGTTTCAGTTCAGTTTTACTGAACAGCAACAGTATTCATGTAGAAGACACTCAATGAGTTGATGAGAAGTCTTTGCAGCTGTTTGATGTTCTCTCTTTGCTCTTTGTTTGCAGTGAAGGACGAAGATGAATTTCACTGAGGAGGAGCAGATGTACAACCAATCAGTCACGACAGCAATGTCAGATTTCAACCAGACCTCCACAGAGTACTTTGATTATGAGTTGGTTGAACCCTGCCCACATAGCAACAGCCACAATGTGGAGATGGTAGTCGGCCCGTACATCAACTCCATCATCTGCATCCTGGGCTTCGTGGGGAACAGCCTGGTGATCGTCACCTACGCCTTCTACAAGAGAACCAAGTCAATGACGGACATCTACCTGCTCAACGTGGCCATCGCCGACCTCCTGTTTGTGCTGGCGCTGCCTCTGATCATCTACAACGAGTTGTCGTCGTGGTCGATGGGGCCGGTGGCCTGCAAGCTGCTGCGCGGCTCCTACAGCATCAACTTGTACAGCGGCATGCTGCTGCTCGCCTGCATCAGCACCGACCGCTACATCGCCATCGTCCAGGCTCGTCGCAGCTTCAGGCTGCGCTCGCTCTCGTACAGCCGCATCATCTGCGCCATCGTCTGGGTCTTCGCCATACTGGTGTCCATCCCCACCTTTTACTTCTACCAGTGGTACAAGCCAGCCCACAGCAATGATTACCATATGATTGATGATGAGTTCTTTGAGACCGATGAGCCTCCACAGTATGTCTGCGAGTTGAAGTTTTCAGACAGCAATATGGCCCGGACGACCAAGGTGGCCGTCCCCAGCACCCAGCTGGTCGTGGGCTTCTTCCTGCCGCTGTTCATCATGATCTTCTGCTACAGCGCCGTCATCATCACTCTGATGAAAGCCAAAAACTTCCAGCGACACAAAGCGGTGCGGGTGGTGCTGGCGGTGGTGGTGGTCTTCATCGCCTGCCACCTTCCCTACAACCTGGTGCTGCTGTACGACACTGTCAACATGTTCCAGCAAGCTGAATGTGAAGACCTGGACAGACTGCAGACTGTCCTGATGGTGATGCAGTCCATCGCCTACCTGCACTGCTGCCTGAACCCAGTGCTGTACGCCTTCGTCGGGGTGAAGTTCAGGAACCACTTCAGGAGGATCTTCCAGGACCTGTGGTGTCTGGGTAAGAAGTACATCGCCCCACGCCGCTCCTCCAGGGTCACCTCAGAATTCTACGTGTCCACCGTCTGCCGCTCAGTGGACGGATCCAGCGAGAACGGATCTTCTTTCACCATGTGAGGACGTCTAGCGAACTGATCTCTGGAACAGATGTTTTGAGGCCTGCAGGTCTCTGAAGTCCAAACTTGACTTATGTATGTAAATCATGATTGGAGTAATGTGGTTCTCATTTGATGGACTCACAAAATACATCTCAGGGATTATTAGATGGTTCAGAAGATAAGAAATAAGATGGATGAGTTTTAGTATTAAAATATGACCTGAACATCGTTGTTTTGAGACCGCTTCATCATGACTCAAAGTTTACTCAGGAAAATTCTAAAGCACCAGCTGATATGAATTCAAAATAAGATTCAGTGCAAAAGTTCACATGTACACAGATAATTAAGACAGTTGAAAAGTTTTATTTCGTCTTTCTATGCAGCATTTTCTGCCGGATTCACTCGACCTCAGGATGTTCAAAACCCTGAATGTGGAGCTGCTTTTCTCTCTGATCTGCTTCGACGCTCCAGCAGCTTTTCTCTGCTCAAACTTAATCTACTCACAGATGATTGTCAGGATTAAAAACTGGAACTTTTGCCTGCTCAGAGGTATTTCACATTCGTCCGTTAAGTCCTGAAGGAGTCTGAACTAATCAGTGGATGGGCTTTAGGTTTAATTCACATTTTGAACACTCTTTACCCTCGACTGACGGCTCAGAACTTGTTTTCCTCATATGTAACTTTTGTGTTTGTGATTCCTCTGCTCGTTTTTTGTATTGATATTGTAGTTTTGTTTGTTAAATAAGTTTATTTTTACAAGATTGAATATGTAATATGTTACATTTTCAGATTTATATCTCCGTGGATTTCAGATGTCAGAATAAATATTGTTTGTCTTAAACCAAAGAGGTTTATGTTTGTTTGTGAGAACTTCCCCATCACTGTAATTCAGTGACTCAACACCAGATGACACCATTTACAGTGGAGAAGTCTCACTCTTATAGAAAATGTATACAGCAGTGAACAGAAACCCTTAAAGGTAGGAGCTGATCTTGTAGTGTCATTTTGTTGATCTCTTCTCTTTTGAGTGTTTTTATTTCACTGCTGTTGATCTTTTGTACTCTCCTTGTTGACAGTGAGTGCTGGATGTCTGAGCTGTCTGTTGGTTTTCTGAGCAGCACCAGATGTCGACACACCAGTGAGTCTTTCTAACAGGTTAGACGTGCTGCTGTTTCTGTTGGAACCACACTGTTGCTGTGAAACTCATTTAGCCAAAGGTTGAGGAAGTTTTCAGATGTTTTACATAAGCAGAAATTTCAACACTTGGATGCAAAAATACTTTACAAGCTGAAGTATTACACGGTTTTGGTCTATTTCTATTAGTTTTGGCATATTTTAGCTGAACGTGGCCATCTAATTAATTTTTCCGAAACCACCTTTTAATGCTTCATAATTTCTCATGTAAACATCACATCACGTGCTTTCTAAAACTGATGTCAGATGCTGTGCAAATATTTATTTCCAATCTCTTGTATTTGTAGTGTATTGTAAGCTAATAATTCTGAGAGCCGCATTTGTGTGGAACAGAATTTATTTTGTGTCAGTGAGCAACATGAAAACAAACTGTCGATGCCGGCCTCCACACAGCAGGGGGCGCTGCTTCACAGAGGAGGTGAGGAAAAGAAACTAAAGTTTAAATAAAATGGCTAAAAATAAAAATAAAAATGGCTTCTTTTTCAGGGTTAGACTTAGAAGATAGTTATGTTTTCTGTGTTCAAAAAATAGAACCTTACATGTGATTTTCTGTGTTAATCACTGTAGAACAAACAATTAGAGCAATTAGATCAAACACACTTTGCAACAAACTAGCACAAAATAAAGCAGAAAGCCTTAAAACTAGATTTTCCCACATCAAGATGAGGCCATTAAAGATGGAGGATTGAGGAGCTGGTGGTGAAAATGTAGAATGTAGCAGAAGTAAATCAGATTATAGATGGTTAATCACAGGAAGTCAATCATTTAAAACCTGAAAAAATCTAATTAGTTATTAACAGAACGTTTAAAGCGTTTGCGAAATGTTGTCTCATGCATTCAACTGTGTCCGCTCCACGTACATATCAGAGACGCATTAAAGGAAAAGCAGTTAAATGTCAGTTTGTGTTGCTGAGTTTGGTAACAGCATCCTGCTGCCGTTTGTTGCTGCAACTCAGAGGAAGGAAGCAGCAGAGACGTTTGTCTGCTTTAAACACACTGCAAACAGAAAAATGGTTGCAGCGGACAAAAGTCTCAAAGCCTAAAGTTTACATTCCTGCACTAATACCGCCGTAGAGCCATGTAACAGGCTGCTGAGGTGAATTTATTTATAGTGTGAAAACATGATAAAGTTCTTGATCCAAAAAACATTTGTGTTTTTCTTGTAGCTTTTTTTGGTCTTTTTGTCTCTTTGAAATTGTGTCATGTCTTTTTGTGTGTGTGTTTTGTCTTTCTGTGTTTGTTTTATGCCTCTTTGTGGTTGTTTTTTGTGTCTTTGCTTTCTCTCTCTGTGGTTATTTTTTGTGTTTTTGTGTTTATTTTATGTCTCTGTGGGTGTTTTTTTTGTGTCTTTGTGCTTGTTTTATGTCTCTTTTTGGTTGTTTTTTGTGTTTGTTTTATGTCTCTGGTTGTTTTTTGTGTTTGTTTTATGTCTCTTTGTGGCAATTTTTTTGTCTTTTTGAGGTTGTTTTGTCTCTTTATGATTGCTTTGTCTTTTAGTTTTTGTTTTGTCTCTTTATAGTTATTTTGTCTTTTTTAATTCTTTCACATCTCCTTGTGTTTTTTTGTCTGTTTTGTCTTTTTGTATGCGTCTTATGTCTCTTTGTGGTTGTTTCGTGTCTGTCATGTTTGTTCTTTGTGCCTTTTTGCAGTTGTTTTGTCTCTTCATGTTTGTTTTGTCTTTTAGTTTTTGTTTCATGTCTCATTTTGTTAGTTTTTCATCTGTTTTATCTTTTTGTACTTTACTTATGTCCCTTTGTGGTTGTTTTGTGTCTGTTTGTGGTCATTTTGTCGCTTTGTATTTGATTCATGTGTCTTTTTCGTTCTCTTTTTGTGTCTTTGTAGTGAAAGGACAGTTTCCAGTAGGAGTCTGAGCTCTTGATTTGGCTGCATTTCATTAACTGCAGTGAAGCTAAAGAAGTAGTGATGGATTCTGCAGACTGTAAACTCTGCAGTTTTTCACTCTGAATAATTAAAATGTGTGTCAGCCTCCCTATACATTAATAATCCAGTCACATATGGAACCCACCCTGCAGGGTGACCCATCCAACCCCAGCACTGTAGGATATTATAGCAGACTGCGTGTTAAGTGTTGGCTCCCAGAAGAAATGAGTCTGTGTTTAAAATGAAACTGTCGGATCACGAAGAGTCGACAGATCAATCCCATTAAGACTGAAAACACTGCAGCTCTGTTGCAGCCTCACACAGACACTACTTACAGTCAGAGTAACACTCCTTCCTTCTTACAGTACAAATACACTGACTGTATCTAAGTACTGTGATACTTCTTCTTCCTCTTTGCCACAGAGCTGTACTGTTGTCCTGAATGCATGAGTGAGACACACTGTTGCATGAATGCTCCATTCCCTGCTTTTTATTTGGCAGAAGCTGCTTTGAGCAACTGATTTTGGAAAGTGGTCAGACTTTTAGAAAAATGTAACTGCATATATCAGAGCTGAGATCCATTGACGGAACAGGGAGATGCAACGTTGAGCTGTAATGTTGTTGGTTTGGTTTTACACAGAGAATACATAAAATAACACCAGATTCATACTGTACTACTCTAAATCCGCTGAAAACTAATCTTTATGTGCACACATAATGTACAGTTGTGAACAAAAGCTGACACAAAATACTTACAAAGACCATGTATGTCATGGCAGTCTTCAGTTTCCAATGATCCTTAATTTTCTATGATGGAATAATTTGTATCTTTGTCACAAAATCAATCATGCATTTAGTCTTTTCATAGATTTATTATGTGTCTTCTGGAAATATGACAAAATCTGCTAGCTCAAAATATACATACAGCAATTCTAAAATTTAGTTAAATGTTCCTTGGCCACTTTCATCTAAGTTATGTAGCCACTTTTGGTAGCCACCCACAAGCGTCAAGTTTGTGGTTATATCTTCGATCACTCCTCTTGACAGAATTGGTGTAGTTAAACAAAATTTGTTAGCTTTCTGACACAGACTTGTTTCTTCATTACAGTTCACAGGTTCTTGATGAGGTTTTAGTCGGGACTTTGGGGAAGTCAGTCTATAAAATTAATTGTAGCCTGATTTAGTCATTTCTTTACCACTTTCCATGTGTGTTTGGGGTCGTTGTCTTTTGTTGTATAATGTTAAGGTAACATTACTTTTAATTATTCATTTACTTTGTATTAAACACCATTTCCACTAGCATCAAGACAGCCTCTGCGCATAATACCACCACCACCATGCTCAGCAGTAGGTTTAGTGTTCTTAGAGTTAAAGGTCTTGTCTTCTCTCTTCCAAACATTTCTGGTCATTGTGGCCAAATAACTAAATTTTTGTTTCTTCTTACCACAGAACGTTCCTCCTGAAGGCCTTTTCTCTGTCCATGTTAACAGCAGCAAACTTCAGTCGAGTTTTAAGGTCTTGTTTCTGCATACAGCCTCCTTCTAGCGTGGCAGCCTCTTAGCTCATGACAATTTAAAACATGCTTGACTGTGGACATGGACACCTGTGTTCCAGCAGCTTCTAACTCATTCTAAACCTGCTTTTTAATGATTCTTGGTTGACTCTTGACCTTCCTGAAGAGCTTTAACTCTGTGTACCTGTTCAGAAGTCTAGTTTAAAACACTATTTATTTTTCAGAATCCACACACATAAACGTCAACAAGAACAGTGCTAATATATATAAAATATCATCAAGCTATTCATTGATTTCAAGACACGTCTTTGATTTCAAAGTACCTGAGCATAACTAGTGGAAAACTACAGAAATTGTTTTGATCTTCAAAGTTTACCAGATGCTTCACTACTTCATGGTTATTCCTGATGTTTGTGTCGGTCAGCAGACGGAGTGTGTCGTCGTCTCTCTGCAGCCTGGGAAATCACATCAGACCACAGAAACGCATTATCGTCGTCAGTAAATGGATTAAAGAGGGGAAGTGAGGTGAAGCAGCAGGATGCGGTTTGACTTCAGCACTTTCAGCTCCAGTACCAGGAATCTCTCTTTTCTACAGTGAGTCCATGAAATCCTGCTTCGATTATTGACGGAATAAACAACCCAACTCCACAGCTGGTTTTTGAACTGTTTAGATAGAAGAAAAATATTCAAGTTTTCTTTCAGCTCTTTTATGTTCTGATGTGATGATGTTTAACAAGGACCTGCTCCATATAGAAAAAATAAATTGAAGCTATGGGACCTGTTTTTGTTAGTTTGACTTTATTTGTGTAAAACCAACTTAACTTTTCAGTGTCTGTCAGGATCAGAACATGGACTGATGTCTTTTGTCCCTCTGTGATGTTTCTGTGTTAATGAAACCTCATCAACGTCAACATGGAGACATTCAGTGTCTACTATTAAGATAATAGAAAATTAGCCTAAAGAAAAGGAAACAAAATAAAATCAAACTTCAGCTTTATTCACTTCAGTGAAGATAAAATGTGTTTGTTCCCTGGATGATTAAATAACTGAGAGCATCGTGTTTAAATGTTCCACTTCTACCAGACTTGTAGGTAAGTGTAAAATTAAAATGTGCAAAAAATCAGAATGTAATTTTGCACTTTTGATGTTCAAATTGTAATTCCAAAACATTGCTGTTACTCATTTGTGAATCTAACCAATTCGAAAAGTGTTTCCTACTTTATTTACTTTCATTTTAAGTCAAAAACAGACGATAATTGACAGTTCATTATACTTTATTGGCATAAATATAAAGTTAATGATATTACAAAAGCTTCAAGGATAGTGTAATTCTAAAAACTTTTTTCTTTTTTTATTTACAAAAAAGGAGGGACTTCAGAATAAAAGAGAACTTTTACTTGCTACAATTTCTTTATATGGTACAAAAAATAATAATTAGAATTATACATTTCCATACCATTTTTTTCTTGAAATAATACAAAATGATCAAATCTTGGCACTTTCCCCCAAAAACTTCCCATTTTTTCTTGTTAAACTATGACTTTATCATTTTATTTACCAATTTAAACAAAGCTCTGATTTCACAATAAATCTCATTAAGCAAATAATACTCAGTGTAAAACTTACCAAAGACAAACTTAAACATAAACCAATAAATTTAGATAAGTGATCAGGAGTCACCCATCATTCTTCAGTTCTGATGTTTGTGTGAAAAATGTCTTTCATAAGTCTGTGTTTTAATCTTTAGTTTTGACTTTATCTCTCAGAATCATGGATTTGGGACAAGAGGCCCAGATGAATGTTGCTGCTGCTGCTGCTGCTGCTGCTGCTGCTGCTGCTGCTGCTGCTGCTGCTGCTGCTGCTGCTGCTGCTGCTGCTGCTGCTGCTGCTGCTGCTGCTGCTGCTGCTGCTGCTGCTGCTGCTGCTGCTGCTGCTGCTGCTGCTGCTGCTGCTGCTGCTGCTGCTGCTGCTGCTGCTGCTGCTGCTGCTGCTGCTGCTGCTGCTGCTGCTGCTGCTGCTGCTGCTGCTGCTGCTGCTGCAGATCAGGTGTGTAAAGAGTCTCCAGCGCTCAGAGCTTTGTGTGTTGGTTAAATGAGAAGCTGCAGCGTCAGCAGAAAGTGTTGCAGTGTTTCCTCCTCGGCTTTCTGCAGCAGCACAAACACTCGCTGCTCTTTGTTCTTCCACCAGCTGTTTGTTCAGAGTTGCTTATTAACTAAAGGTAGACATTTCCTAATGCAGTCATGTACATATGAAAACATGCAAATAAGTGTAAATAAATCAGCATGATAAACAGCAGAATGACACAGTGAAGGAAGGACAGCCACAGAAATGTATGAAAACATTTGCAATCACCAGATGGATGAAGACTGTCTTCACTAGATGGTCTGAATACTTCTTTAGCATCCTGACATGAGTTGTTTTAACTCAAGTGCATTCATATCCACACTGTTCTCTGCAACATCCCAGAATTCCCTGCATACATTTTCTGCTGGAAACGTCATTTTATCAACCACGAGACGCTAACAAAGGTCCAGCTGTTAGGTGTCAGACAAAGGATCTGTTTTTCTGTGAAGCTGCGCTCTGATTGGTCAGTAATTCAGTCTGTTCATGCGTTGCAGCTTCAGGTGTCTTCAGGTCTGAGTCTCTGCTGGAGCATCGAGGACAGACAAGGTTTCTAATCACAGTTTTAACACATTTTTAAGACTTACAAAACAGGTAGTTTTACATTTCCTGCTGTGTCTGTGGATTTGAATAGTGAGACTTGATTTTTTTTACAGCCTTGATGTATTCCACAGTAACATTTTGAGTGATTGTTATTTTAAAATTACGGAGCTTCCAGTGTTATTTTTCTTGTATTTTGTATTCTTGTTCCGGACATCTTTATACTTTCTTAAACTAACAAAATGAGAAGTCAGATTTGAAACTGAGTTTGTGCTGGTCATGTATCGTGCATAAAGTGTCGGGGGAATGTGTAAAAGATGTGAAACAAAGATGGACATGAAGACAAAGAAAGAATGAAGTGAAGCTGAACTCTGTAAGGTTTTCACAACAATAGCCTGACAGTATTCCCAATTTTTAGTCTTATCAGCAAAAACCATGTGCTGAGTCAAACCAGCTGTGAGTCGAATGTGAATTAATCTGCTGCTAAACGTTGTCCTCAACAAATGCATTATATCGCCCTGTTTAAATTTAAACTATTGTAAAACAGTTTCTCCCCTCCCTTCATCTGCACATGGAAAAGTTGTCAAATAACGCCACATTTATACGTTAAAATTCACTTCCAAGTAAATTTTACATACAGAAATGACTTCAACTTGTAGGAATAAACTTAACTTATATAAAATATGCACTTTGTTAACCTCTTGTGGTCGCATCATGTTTGTACTTTGACCCTTGTACATCTGCTTGCAAGTCTAGTTTAAAACAAACCTTTATTTGGGCGAGGTGTTGTAAAGATGAGCAACTTCAGAAAAAAACACAGTGATCTGACGGGGGAGTCGGTGCAAAAAGTGAAAGATTAAGAAGCTGTTGGGTTTGATGTGGATGTAAGATTTGATCACAATAAGAAAAGTAAACATCAGCAGTGATATGGGGATGAGTCATAGGTGTCTTGGTGGCCTCCATCACTACTCTCACAGTCACTCAGTTTTGCTGTTGGCTGATTTAGACGTTTTTCATATTACTTCATTTCTTCATGATGGAATTAACTGTGCTCCAAAGTATGTTCAGTGACCTAGAAATATTCTTGTATCTGTCCTCTGACTTGTGCTTTTCAATAACCTTTTCGTGGAACTGCTTACGCTGTTCTTTTGTGATTCACCAGTGACACGGGTGACACTTGAGACACATTCTCTGCACTCTAATCTAATATTCTTTAATTGTGGGTCAAGTTGGCTGCAACTGTTGAATTAGCTGTGTAATTTTAAAGGGGACGAATACTTATGCAATCTTTTATTTATGTTTTAAATTTTTAGTTAACTGATAATTGTAGAAATGTTGTATTATTTCTTTTTTTTGTAAATTCTTGTCAAAAAACTAATTAAATCGACCATGATTTTGTGTTGAAAAGAGATCAAAAGGGAAAACTTTCAAAAGGATGCAAATACTTTTTATAGACACTGTAGCTGCCATTACATTAAGATTGCTGTTGACCTCCAGTTAACTGTCAAACGGTCTGCTGTGGTTTGAGCAGAGTAACACCAATTGCACCATGTCAAGGTAATGCAAGCCAGTTGGATCATTTCTTAGCCGTAACATAGTTAATATCTGTGAACATTTTCTCCTCCTGTAGTGGCAGCCTGACACCACCATTCCTGTATTTGAGCCTGAGACACAGTAGAGTGCATTTACTGGAAGACTTTATTGTCATCAGCTGCCATATTTAGAGCCGAAGATTGTCAGCACAGATCAGACCTTGTTATGATTTATATACAGCTGCCAGAGAATATCATAGGACTGTTAACTAATGCCTAGAAATAGTTTTGGATTCAAATGTAAGCCTTTAGAAATTAACATTGCACATGGCACCCCTAAAACCACAGAGACTCCCTTATTACAAATTCCATTTTACCCTCCGCTGGTGTCTAATGAAATAAAATCTATACAATGTGTACAGAATCCTTTCAGTATGACTTTTCTCTTGTTTTGTGTTCTAAGGAGTCAAACTGACGGGAGGCGGAGCCAACAATACCTGAGGAGTGATGTCACCCTACAGACTATGAGCTTATCTGCAGGTGTGTGTTTGTTTTACTTATTTGTTGAGGGTTGGGTGGGTGGAGTTACAGTTTAAAAGCCTGAATATGTACATGTGTGTGAGTGTGTGAACTTTGTGGTATTTTTGTTATTGTAAACCCCGCCCACCTGCTTCTAGACACACCTGAAGGTCAAACTCGGTTGACATTTAACAGGCCTGTTTCAGGTTTTGCATGAAAACTGTCAGAAATGTCTCAGAAATGATGCTCATGTCATGTTCAAGACTGCAAAGCATGCAGGAGGTGTTTTTCTGATGCCTTAAAATGTGAACTAACTGAGCCAAGCTGATTAGTTTGTTCAGAGTCATCGAGTTACGTTCACCGACTGAGAAATGAGTTCAGTTTGATTTGAAGTAGAATCAGCAGCAAACTGCACAAAAGAGAAAGAAAGTCATGTAATGCAGATGATTCTGCTAATATACTGGCAGAGTTTGTTTAAACACTTATTGAGTTGAGTGCAGTTCATTATTCCAGGAGTCAGTCCTGAAGTCTGAAACTACAAAGTATCTCTAAACTTCAAAACATTGTCATCAATCAGCAGAAAGTTTCAGAGACTTCAGTGTTTTTGCACCACATCCTCTCACATGTGAAGAAACTTTGTACATCAGTCAGACTTTCAGAATTCATGTAATCATTAAAAACATGTTGTTTTTTTTCTAATGCTGCAGAGGTTGCGTTCACTGTGGACATGAAAGGTTCTAAAACTAATCAGGTGATTTTTTTTCATTTATTTACATTCCAGTAAAAAGAAACCACAGTGGTCCAGGAGAATAACACAAACAATTTTATTTAATTGTGAATTAACTTCATCCAAAGTGCAATAAAGAGAAAAACCTAAATGGAAAACAAAATTTGCTCAGAGCAGAATTTGACTGAATTCCTGTTAATTTCCAGAGTATCTTTAGCAACAGTCAGATAATAACATCCACACATATTTTAGCTTGTGTCAGTGAAGCAGCTGTAATATTGATCAGAACCAGGTCTGAGTTATAGCCATCTTGGTTTATTACGTTAGTTTGTATTGTATCTATGTAGTTGCATATATGACAGGATGCTGCTGTGGCTGCAGATCATTTCAGACCTGTTCTCCTCATCAGTGTCTCCGTTTCACAGTTTCTTCTGTTTCTGCTGCTTCATTTTTGTTTGTCTGCAGAGGAGACAGCAATCTGTTTGAAATCCACTTCACTTTGTGCAATTAAAGATTTGCCTCCAAATAGAAGCTACAGCTTCAACATTAGCCATATTTTACATAAATGGGACAAACTATTGTCTGAAGAAGACTGTGAGATGTGGCTGAAAGCTCCAGAAAAAGCTGGTATTTGTGGACTGTTTTTCATTGTGTCTTGTAGGTTTATATTGCAGGGGGAGCTGCTCTGGAGCTACATTAGTTATTCATTAGATTCATTCATGTTGGGAAAAAGTGAGTCGATCTTATACTGAAGAAATATCTAACCGTATTTCCGCACTACTGAATCAGCCACAGCTTCAGGACACATTCCCACGTTTCAGCCTCAACACAAACTTTCAGCCTCTCAGTAAAAACTGCATTTCATGTTTCAAACATTCTTCCACCACTGGGATTCAAACCAGCAACCTCCCACCTTCACAGTCATGAAACAATCATCTGAATAATCTCAGAATCTGCTGCTCATCAGCAACAAGTGAAAACTGCCATCAACAGAACTTTGGGTGGAACAAAAAGGCACCGCGGAGAAAAGAAGCCAACAAAGGAAGAAGGCAGCTTCACTTATTACTGCTTTGCACCTTTTCAGCCTAGTTCCATTATCGGACAAAATGCAGCGTCCCTGGTTGGATCACTTGTCCCGGCTCAGGGTGAGCACAAAGGGCACCAGGGCTCCTCTGGCCTCCGCCGGGGAAGGCAGTACCTCCGGGATGAAGCCCTCCCGGTCTTCCCCCACCTCGAACTGCAGCGTCTGGCTCCGGTTCACGCAGTAGATCCGCTCCCCGAGCACCGTGCAGCGGAACGGCAGCGGGTTGTCCAGCGGGAAGGACGCGCCGCCGAGCCACACCTTCACCACCGTGTTGTACTTGTACACGCTCACCCCGGCGCGCTCCCGGTCCACGTCGAAACGGTAAACGAGGCTCCTGTGCGCCACCATATCCGTGGACCGCCGCCGGCTCTCGTTGAACGGACACTCCTCCCACTCGTCCCGGCGGGAGTCGTAGCGCAGCAGCCGGTAGAAGAGCGAGCCGCCGGACACGAAGAGCTCCCCGCCGCAGGAGGTGGCTTCGTGCGCAACGGCGAAGGATCCTTTGGGCAGCGGAGCCACCGGACTCCACCGGTCCGTGCGCGGATCGTAGCGCTCCACCGTGAACAAACACTCCCCGCCCACCGCGTACAGGTACCCGTCCATGGAGACCAGGCGGAGCTGGCAGCGGGGCTGACTGAGCGGCCGGATCTGACTCCACTGGCCGGTCAGCGGGTTGTAGCAGGACACCCGGTCCGACGCCTTGGAGCGGCCGTCCCCGTGCGCCCTGATGCCCCCCGCCACGAACAGGTAGTTGTACAAGGTGCACATCCCGGAGCCTTTAGCCGGGATCTCCTCCGGCAGGTTGGTCAGCACCTCCCACTGCTGGGTCTCCGGGTCGAGGCAGAACACCCGCCGGTGGTTGGAGTCCTCCGTCCCCGGCAGCAGCGGGCTCTGCGGTCGGCTGTTGTCCCGGCTCCCCCCGCGGTCGCACACCTCGCTTGTCTCGGCCACCGCCAGCACCTTCCTCCCCTCCATCCTCCGGGCCAGGATGTGCTCCCTCTCCCCCGCCGTCAGCCGGCCGTACACGGCGGGGCTCCGCAGCACCTGCAGGTAGTGGTCGCTCATGTAGCGGTAGACCTGCTGCTTCACGCCCTCCGCGCCTTCTCGTTTGGCTTTTGTCAGAATCTCGTAGCAGTTTTCTGCGCTGATCTGTTGCGTCATGTCTGCAGCTGCTGAGCCGAGGTGTGAACAAAGATCGCCGGCGGACATTTGTGCCTCCTCACCGGCCTGCATTAGATCCACTGTGGGTCTGATCGATCCTGTCGGAGCCAATTATGCGTCCGGAGATCCAGCCTGGTTTGGTTCCTCACTCGGCTGTAGACGCCCAGTTTTTTTTTTTTTTTTGCCTCCTTCTCCTTTATTCTCTCTGCTGTTACAAGTTTTTCTTCCTCCTCTTTACACACAGTCTCGATGCTCTTGTTTAACAAACGTCTCCTCCGGATCCTCCATCCTTCGCTGCTCCACCGGGGCGCGGCGGCTGCTCCGGGCGGGTTTCTCCTGCTTGCTGTTCGGACACAAAGGCGTCCAGTGAGCGTCTCCTTCCTCCAACACTCTGGACTCTTGTCTCTGTGTTGACGCCCTTCTGTCTCGGCAGGCGGACGGAGGGAATCACGGCGGTGCGCCCCGCTGTCCTCTGCGGAGAACACTCTGAGGAACAATGGGTCTGCGCAGAACCACAATGAAGGTTCCTGAACCTTTCGTGAGGCTCTGAGGAGAACACAAGGAAAGTCAGTTCATCCAGATTCACAGATATATTGTGTAAGAATCAGAATTTAAGAAAATATATGTCATTCTGAAGGTGCACATTTACAATTCCACCACTTTCACATAAAATAACAGCAACTTTATGGAAGTGGACACGTGGAGAGTTAAATCTTCCTTCTATTCTCTTTAAACTGAAAACGACACAAGAACACACATTCAATTCACAGGAGTCTGTTCAGAAGCACAAGAAAGAATCAAAATCCAATGAATCCAACATGATCGTCATTCTCTGAGCTCCAGATCAATAATCCCAAGTTGCAGTACATAAATCAAACACCTCAGTCACAATAAAACAAATTAAACATGTGAGTCTAACAGCCTCCTTCCCTCTGATTCCACTGAACTGAACACATCTGATCTTCTTACTTTTACAAAACTCCAGCCAACATCACAAACCAGTGGTGCTGCGTGATCGCTACACAGATTTTCACCACAGGTTGGCCTCAGTGAAACCTGTCAGGAGCAGAAAGATTCATGTTTGTCAGTCTGAAGTCCAGGTTAATGACGAAGCGTCTGTTCAGTGAAGCTGCTGCTCTCTGAGCTGTCCGTGGTGCTGATCCTGGACCAGATCCTGGAGCTGCGTCTCCGTCCAACAGGAGAGCAGCACAAACACATCATGTATCATAATCAGCAGTGGAGTTGGGTGGTTCCAGATCTCTCTCTGTCTTTTCATTGTTCCATTTGCAGTGAGACAGATAATTGAAAAAATAACACGTGAGGCTTGATGAGGCGAAGGATCTCCTGTTGCTGTGGCAGCAGATGAGTCAGGATGTGAGTCACTACATCATATTCTCATGTTTTTGGCTCTCATGCTGCCCAAAGTAAAAACCACTGTGTGGTTTCCTTCATGGCAGACAGATAAACTGTCAGACTAACAGTTTATCAGCTGCAGGTAAATCATTTCTTCCTCAGGTTGAGTCCTGAGCTCCATCACAGCTGCTGGGGTGTTTTTATTTTAAGCTTAGTAGTGGCAGATTCAATGTCCTAGATTTTCATACTATTCACTCCACATTCAAGATTAAATGAGTCAAAAGGTACTTAAAACACCCATGTTTGTTATGGAAGTTTATTTCTACATATGTATTTGAGGCATTAGGTGAATTTAACTTTGCATTAAGATTACAATATAGAAAAGCTTCCTGTAAAACTATAATTTTCATAAACAGTTACTTTTATGTTGGTCTTTGATATATAAGCATAACTTTTACTCTCACAAATGTTTTGTATGGAATCACCAGAGTATATGTTTCAAACATAAGTCTCTGTTTTTAAAGAATTGTGTTGCTAATGGAATACTACTTGTCTGTCAGTTGTTTAACAAGGAGGGTCAGTTGTTTACTTATAATGAATTTTTGTTAGAATATAAAATTCCTGTACTCCCAAGAGAATTTGCCATTATGGACTGTTTTACTAGAAATGCTGCACTGAAGCCAAAGAAGAGTCATAACAGAAAGAGCAGAAACAGTGTAGACAAGTCTTCATTGTCAGGAATTCACCATGATACTGATGCAGGTAGAAAGTCTGTAAAATGTGATGTTTGTGGAAACACCTTTGAGAATAAGAACCAACTCAAGAAACATCACCAAATCCACAAAGATGTAAAACCATATGCTTGCAGAAAACGTTTTAGTTTCCGGTCTGAGCTGAAAGTCCACATGAGAACTCATACAGGTGAGAGGCTGTAGTCTTGGAACATCAGTGAGAACAAACCTTGAAACACACATTCATTCACATCATTCAGGGTAAAGGTAGGTCTTGTAGATTTGAAGCGCCTTTTGAGCGCTTTAACAATGATTCTGTGAGTTTATTCCATGTCAGACTGTGACACATGGATCTAATCTGTCAACCTGTCCATACTTCTGACTAAAGATGTCAGAGTCCCAGTCTGGTTCCCTGACTTTCTTCTCCTCTCTCTCTCTCCCTCCTTTTCTCCTCACTTCTCGCTTCCTCATCTTCTCTCCTCTCTCTCCTCCTGACATCTCTCCCTTGCTTTCTCTCTCCTGTCTCCTGCTCTCTCTCTTAGCCCCGCCCCCCTCTGTGCTGCGCCTCTGACTGCATCAGTGATCAAGACTCATGGATTCCAGCTGCGGAGGAAGCACAGCTGCATCTGATGCATCATCAGCACCAGATAAGAGCCTGTTCGTCCCTCCGGTCTGCGCCAGAAGAAATATCATTGGTTAAGTTAACCTGACTCTGCCTGGTCTGTGTACCTGATGACTTTGATGTGACACACGAAGTTTCTCTTTGTGAGTGCTGTGATGAGATGTGTTTTAATGCAATTGTCTAATAGTTTGTGCTGTACTTTATTTGGATGTGCACAGAAACACAGATTATTCAGTTCCTTTAGTTCATTTTTGTTGGTAACTTCAGTCTGGTTGGCTGATGAAATGTTTTATTTATTTATTTATTATTTACTCTTTTTTTTCTGCATTTGGGTCTTAGAGGGTTAAAGTAGAATTCACAGCACAGCTGGTGGATCAGACTAAACAGGCACTAAATAATTCACTTTTATTAATAAAGCAGTTATTGAAAACTGCCACAAATGTTGATGTGACAGAGACAATATGTAGAATGAAAACAGAAAGAAGCAGATCCAAATCAGACATTTTGGAAACTAAATCAACTGCTTGATGCGATTTAAATGAGGCGGAAAGATGCGACTGTGAACTTTTCTTCAGTCTGAGTGAAAACATGAAGTCAGCAGATTCTGCAGCAGATGGAGATTAAATCAAAGCTCTAACAGCAGGGTTGGACCAGAGGAGATCTGAATGATAATCAGATGGATTTATTATCAAACAGCTCCACCTGCTGCAGAAAGCCCAGAATCACAGCTGCCCCTGCTTCATATTTACGTTCAGTATGGGTGAACTGGAGTTTAACATCTTGTTGAGAATTTAATGTCACATGAAGAACTTAAAATAACCCACCAAAAGACAAATTAATGAATGTTATAAATGTCTTTCCTTTAGGTAACATTTAGAGGAGACTCAGACTGAGCTTCATGTTTTAGTTTAGACGTGTCCTGTATTGTTTGGACGGCTGTTTCCTCCTTGTTACTGATTATTGATTATAGTGACAAATTTACAATAATTTCTAGACCTTGACAAGTTGTTTTCATCATAAAGTAAAGTACTGTGTTGTCCAGTTCCAGATGCCTGTCACTAAATGTTCTGTGCTTTTGTAGACACACTGTGATCTGTAAGTTGTTAATGTGTAAATGATAAATGGAGGCATAATATTGTTGAAACTGAACTGTCAAAAGCAATATTTTTCTTAGGAAATTTCAGGTCGGTCAAAATGTTGTGCACTATCTGCAACATTTTTTGTAAATTTTTTTGTAAATATTTCCATTTCCATCTTTTACTCAAGTATTTAGATATTTTTTTTCTTATTTCATTTTCTTAACTTAATTATCTTGTATTTTAAAAGGGAGAACGTCATCTGGTATTTCATTGTACACTGTGTCCAATGATAATAAAGCTTTCTTATCTTATCTTGAAAAGATAGTTAATTGAATGTAAACATTTTCAGAACACTTTTGCATTAAAACAAAGAGAACAATTTGGAGTTGTCATTATTCATAGGTTTTTATTCTGTGATTTTACTGGTCTGGCTCACTTGAGATCAAATTGGGCCCCTGAACTAAAATACTAAAATGAGCTTGACACCCCTGATTTAGGTGAAGCACTGTCACCTCTTACTGTGTGTTTTCTGTATATGATCATTTATAAAACTCCCCTCATGTATTTGCAGGCGGATTCACGGAGCTCTTCTGGGAACAATGTGATCATCTGTTAGGGTGAGAAGCTTCATGTTTTAAATCTACGGAAAATGCTGAAGACTGCTGGAAACTCAGTGATGCTTTCAAGGAGTTTCTGTTTCTGGCTTTTGTCGGATTCTTAATTCTGACAGTTTTGGTTGAGCTTCAGTTGATCATCTCTTTTGTGACGTGCACATGCTTGGTGCTACACTTTTTTTTAGCTGCTTGATACAGAATGAAAACTCTCGCGATTCTCAGTTTCAGTGAATACCCTATAAGAGAAGTGTGTCAGATAGGAGATAATTTACTCTGATTTCAGGGTTCTGCGATACGTTGAACTTAAAAAAAAGTATATATTGTTTAGAAGACACAGGGTTTGTTGACATTTAGGTGTGACGTGAGCATGAAAATGAGCTGGGACCAAGAGAGAAACACTGAAAAGGAAGATTTGGTTGCCAAAAGAAAATGCAGCACCTGTGGTAAAGCTGCATTATTAATGGAATATTAATCACAACATGATTTTTGCATCTGACAATTAAATTTACATGATCAACTGTGATAGTGACGCATTAAATACTGAGCCCAAATCATTTGGTTGCTTCTTGGCTAAATCTGACATTAAAACATCTTATTTCACTAGTTTCAAAGTAATTTTTTTGGTCCAACTGCAGTAACTGAGTGGAGACTAGACGCTTCTCTGTGCACTGAAGCCCAGCTAGCTTCTACTATCGTCTGCATGTGAGGCATTCCAGAAACATCCCTAAATTGTTCATTGATGTTCAGTAGTTGGGGTGTTTTGGATACAATTTATTTCCGTTTTTTTTGTAAGAGAGACACTGGATTCAGGTAGAAAAACATTATTTTAAACCTTATTTTAATGCAGATTTGTGCATTAGCAGAAATGTAGCACAGTGTGCTAATGTAAAGGTGAAATAAGCTATTTTGTCTCCAAAATCAGTAATTAATCTCATGTGATTATCATTTTGGCCAGAATTGTGAAGATACATGGAAATGTTTCAGCAACAGAACGGATCTGAACCAAAAACAACAGCATGTCTGCACCACGTTGCAACCGTTACACACATTTGTTAGATCATTTAAACAGGCACCACAGAGCTCTATTTGACAGTATTATCTATTATCTGAATGTCACCCAAAGCAATGAAATGAAATGAAATAGAATAAATAATCATTTGGATGTCTTTTCCAGTGATACATCATATGAGAAAGATTTCAAACAGATCCTCAAAGTAAAAAGTCAATTATCAGTTTTTTTTAAACAGTTGTTTTAAAATGTTCTGTACTGACCAGCAATATCATCTCCATTATTCTTGAATTACTATATATTTCCAAAAAGAATTATTGAAATCATCTTCTGAAAACTGCTTTGCTTTTTCATATTGAAGCAAAAATATGACATTATGATGTCTTTTTTTTTTCTAAAAGTCCTGCAGCCCTTGTCTTGCCTGAAACTTGTGTTGCTGCTTTCTTGTGCATTTTTTTTAAAAGGAAAATTCCTCCAGCAGATATAAAAGGACACTTTTGCTATTTTAACTTGAATTTGAGATTAAAATATGTCAAAAGTAGAAGCGAGAATCTCAGATTCAAAGACACAAACCAGCTGCTGTCTTTACCTGCAGCTTATTATGTGTCAATTCAATTGTTTGGACTCGCTGCTTCAGGTCTTGTTATATTGTCATGTTTAATTTTATGAAGTTTGCAGCCAAAATAATAATCTGTTCTTTAGTTCAACAGTTTATCACATAGCATTGTCTCTATATTTATTAAAGATTTTAGCGCATTTCACTCAGGACGTATTTGAACTTTATTTCAGTAGCTTCTTCCACCAGTTTTATGACGTCGAATCCAGTAAACTCTCTTTAAATAACTTAGAGCAGCCTTTCCAGCTCTGTGTCCTGATATTATATTAAAAAAAATGTTACATTAAATATCTATAGGGCTGCACAGTGGTGTAGTGGTTAGCACTTTCGCCTTGCAGCTAGAAGGTCTCTGGTTCGCGTCCCGGTTTTCCCGGGATGTTTCTGCATGGAGTTTGCATGTTCTCCCTGTGCATGCGTGGGTTTTCTCCGGGTACTCCGGCTTCCTCCCACAGTCCAAAAATATGCTGAGGTTAATTGATCATTCTAAATTGCCCGTAGGTGTGAATGTGAGAGTGCTTGTTTGTCTTTGTATGTAGCCCTGCGACAGACTGGTGACCTGTCTAGGGTGTCCCCTGCCTTCACCTGAGTCAGCTGGGATAGGCTCCAGCCCCCCCCCCCCCCCCCCCTCCAAAAAACCATATATATATATATATATATATATATATATGAAGTAAAACAGTAAAAATAGTCAACTGAATTATTAAACATGGTGAAAAAAAATTTGGACTAAATGAGTGAAAATTAGCACTGGAAGAATAATTTAGAAACTGGATAAGATTCAAACTTTCATCCAGCAGTTGCAGATGTTTCCCTGCAGGAGGCGCCGCAGCACTGCGAAACACTTCAACATCAAACAGGCAGTAAATCAAAAATGTGACAGAATATGTTTCATTTTTAACTGATGGATTTAAAGTGATGAACCAGACAATCGTTATCATCATCATCAGCCAATTAATCAACCTGTAAAACTCAGGTGATTGTAAGAATAATGATCTGAGACCGAGGAACACGAGAAAAAAAGCTTGTGACAATAAAATAATGAAAATATAGATATAATACAGTGAAATAAAACAGATTCAAGGAAGCAGAATAAAATGAAAGCGATAAACCCAATTAGAAATGATAATTAAAGGCCATGAAACACCGGTGTCTAACTGAATCTTGAAGGAATATTGTTTCTCTTAAAATACATAAACATTAACAGCTGCCGCATTAAACTTACATTACTAAAACAGAGTAAGAAATGACAAACAAATACATTAATCAGAAGGTATTTATGATAAGAAATGAACATGAATCTTTATTTCTTCATTAACAGCCTGAAACAAGTCAAATGCCCTGCAGGGTTTCTCTGATTTTACACTTTTACACTGTTTCTTTGGTTGAATGTCAGATAATTTACTTCTTCTTTCTGCTGCTGCAGAGTTGCTGGTTTCTCAGGTGTTGAAGCTGTAATGTTTCACTGAGTCCTTCAAAGGAAACCACAGGACAGTCGGGTGTTTCTGACCTGCAGACACTCTGCTCTGTCAGTGGAGAAACTTCAGGAGTCCAGAATAGAAATGTGTGAGAGATTCCTGGAGCAAAAGCCAATCATCTGCTTTGTAACAGCTGAACAAGGAAACATCCAGCCAATCATGAAAGTTCGGAACACACGTCACCTGCAGGGACAAGCATTTGTAAGCTTTATTTTGGGATAAACTCACCAAATTCTTGACTAGTAATTCTGCAGTTTTCATGTCCTGGTGTCCATTTAAATTACAGTCATGATTCTCTCCGTCCATTCAGACAGGAGCCTGAAATATCAGTCTGGAGTGTTAATAAGATGCTGCTGAGACGTTTCTGTAAGGCTGAACACACTGACAGCTCACTGGGTCAGTGTATGTTTTGGCAATTGGATTTTCCGTTCTGAAACGGGTATTGAAAAACAAAAAACGAGTGGTTATTTGATTTTCGTTTTAAAATACAAAAATTAAAATTGACATACAAGGCGTTTTTCCTTTTCGTGATCAAAAAGGGATATACGAAATTTAAAAAATGCTTTCATTTTCATTTTATATTTAGAGTAAAATAAGTAAGAGACAGAAACGAAAAAAGGTCCGTTTTTTCATTTTCTGAGACCGGAAGTGATCATCAGCAAGCGTGAAGCCAAACAGAGTACGGTGCATAGACTGTATATAATTTTTTTAGTTAGTTTTCATGGTCAAAATGAGAGATCAGGTGGCCGATCTTAAAATAAGTCAAAATTGATTTTTTTTAAATAGAGCGTTAAAGTTTTGCGAAGCCAGGGGGCGGGACTACTTGATTGACAGTCCGGTCTGGAATGATTGACAGGTCCTATGGAGGAGGCAGCAGAGACTCTGCTCTCCTCGTTTGGATTAATTCTGTTATAATAACTGTTGGTTTATTTATCGGTGGAGCAGCACTACATTTTCCACAGACAGTTTTACTGTCCGTTGTCTTGTTTTAATCAATTTTCAGTTCAGTAATTCAGTCCTTCGGCTGATTGGACCAACAGACACTGAAGGACTCCACAGCTGGTCGGTAATAAATGATAATTTACTGATCGGTGCCGGTTTTAATGAACTTTATGTTCAACTTCAGAGTCAGATATAATGTGAGCAGTGAACTCCAGGAGTTGGTGGAGTTTATTTGTGTGTGTTGACCAGAGAAGAGAGTTAGCATCCAGAGAATATTAGCTTTAATGTGAATTGGTGATGCTAACCGAGCTAGCTGACCAGTCCTGATTAGCAGCTAAATGTAGCATCAAGCTAACGACGTTTGTGTTGTTTCCTGTCAGCAGCTGAAGTGTGCTGTGTTCCTGTGATGTGGTTCATTAAGTTCATAAAACTGTGGCTGGTTGACGTTAATGTAACGTTCAGGAAACTTAAATGTGATTAAAACAGTACCATTAATGTTCTTGTTGTCAGTAATCAGCTTTAATTTGACACTAAAACAGACTCTGATAGTTTGAAATGACATCAGTTTCATTAATTTGTTGAAAATTGTCTTATTTTTTGTTGTGTTCTCAGTACTTCTCTGTTAGTTTGAACCTTTAGACAGTCCAGGGACTGACATCTTCAAAGTTCCTGAGTAGTTCTCTGTTAGTTTGAGCTTTTAGACAGTTCGAGGACTGAAATCTTAAAAGTTCTTAAGTAGTTCTCTTAGTTTGAACCTTCAGACTGTCTGAGGACTGAAAACCTAAAACTTCTTGAGTAGTTCTCTGTTAGTTTGAACCTTCAAAATTCATGATGATTTTTTTTTTTCAGAGAAAACCTTTCTGGAGTGTTTTTCATGGCCTCCTTTACATTATTTCATCATATGGCACGTTTTTACAACATGTTGAAAAATCGCTTTTTTTTTCGACATAGTATACTATGGCGTTTTTTTTTTTTGCGCCAAAATTCATGATGATTTTTTTTTCCAAGAAAACCTTTCTGGAGTGTTTTTCACGGCCTCCTTTACATTATTTCATCATATGGCATGTTTTCACAATATGTTGAATAATCACATTTTTTTTTCGACATAGTATACTATGGCATTTTTTTGCACCAAAATTCATGATGATTTTTTTTTCAAAGAAAACATTTATGGAGTGTTTTTCACAGCCTGCTTTACATTATTTCATCATATGGCATGTTTTCACAACATGTTGAAAAATGACATTTTTCGACATAGTATACTATGGCGTTTTTTGCGCCAAAATTCATGATTTTTTTTTCAAAGAAAACCTTACCATAGCGTTTTTCACGGCCTCCTTTACATTTTTTCATCATATGGCACGTTTTTACAACATGTTGAAAAATCGCACTTTTTTTTCGACATAGTATCTATGGCGTTTTTTTGCGCCAAAATTCATGAAGATTTTTTTTTTCAAAGAAAACATTTATGGAGTGTTTTTCACGACCTCCTTTACATTATTTCATCAAATGGCATGT